>NW_027397063.1:129129315-129302530 GCF_003265705.2 Callorhinus ursinus | reverse complement strand
AAGAAAGAAAGAAAGAAAGAAAGAAAGAAAGAAAGAAAGAAAGAAAGAGTCCGAAGACCAAGAAAGGGAAGACAAATATATATCCAAGTCACCCAGGAACTTTTATGCAGGTACAAGAAACATGTCAAAGTGGCCACAAGATTGTTTAATAAGAGATGGACAAATGTAGCACCCTGCATGTTTACTACTTCAAAGCTCCTGGTGAAATCTTGAACTTATTGGGGCAGGGGGGTGGAAGGGAGGGTACAAAGTATGTACCTCTCTGTTCTTTCCCTGATTCCTTCTCCTCTCATTTCTGAACTGCAGGAGACTGAGCCCTCTTGGACTTTTGTGACCCCATCACAGGGGAATGCTTATTTGATGGTTGATTTTGCTGTGCTTGTTACTTCCTTTCCCATTTGCTAACGTTTTATAGCACACATGCTGACCTTTATCCCTTCTCTTTACCCTGGAAAAATACAATGAATAAATAAAAACTTACTGGTACTGAAAAAAAAATTCCATTCACTATAGCAACAAAAATTATAAAATGCCTAAGAACACACTTGAAAAGAAATGTACAAGGGAGCCTGGGTGGCTCAGATGGTTAAGAGTCTGCCTTCAACTTTAGGTCATGATCTCCAGGTCCTGGGATTGAGCCTCACTCTCTCTTTCTCAAATGAATAAATCAAATCTTTTTTTAAAAAGAAATGTACAGGGCGCCTGGGTGGCTCAGTTGGTTAAGCAACTGCCTTCAACTCAGGTCATGATCCTGGAGTCCCGGGATCGAGTCCCACATCGGGCTCCCTGCTCAGCAGGGAGTCTGCTTCTCCCTCTGACCCTCTTCCCTCTCGTGCTCTCTATCTCTCATTCTCTCTCTCTCTCAAATAAATAAATAAAATCTTTTTTAAAAAATGTACAAAACTTATACGAATAAAACTATAAAAATTTTCTCCAGAAGATAAAATGTGATCTGAATAAAAGGGAGAGATATTCCATGCCCCTGGGTGTGAAGACCCATTATTATAAAACTCATTATATCCTTCCTACATTAACCCCTAAATTCTCAATACAAACACACCAAAATCCCAATTATGATTCCTTAGTGAAATCTGATAAACTGATTATAAATGCCCTCTGAATGAGAAAATATTCAAGAATAGTCAAGCAATGCTTTAAAAATAAGAACAATACATGAGACTTAATCTACCAGATATTAAAAGATTTTTAAGGTGTCACTGGTGCAATAATAGACAAAGAGAATAGGAAATTGTAAAAAAGACTCATTATGGATCAGAATACATTTAGATAAAAATAATATTTAAAACCAGTAGGGAGAGGCACCTGGGTGGCATAGTCCGTTAAGCATCTGACTCTTGGTTTTTGCTCAGGTTGTGATCTCAGGGTTGTGGGATCCAGCCCCACGTCCAGCTCTGTGCTCAGTGCAGTCTTCTTGTGACTCTCTCTCCCTCTTCCTCTGTCCCTTCCCCTGCCCCCCAAAAAAAATAAATACATCTTAAAAAAAATAGGAAAGGAAGAATTATATAAGAAATGTTTTGGGGGCGCCTGGGTGGCTCAGTCGTTAAGCGTCCTCCTTCAGCTCAGGTCATGATCCTGGGGTCCTGGGATGGAGCCCTGCATTGGGCTCCCTGCTCCACAGGAAGCCTGCTCCCCCTCTGCCCTCTACTCCCACCCCCCACTCCTGTTCTCACTCACTTTGCTCTCTCTCAAATAAATACATCAAAAATCTTTAAAAAAAAAAAAAAAGAAAAGAAATAGGGACAACTGGACACTCATTTAGAAAACATTTAAGTTGGATCCCTACCTGACACAAATACTTATTTAAGATCTAGTCCTAAGAACAAAAAGAAAATTTTCTGTTGTTGTAGAGCTAACAGGTAAGAAAAAAGATATTAAATCAAAGAACCATGCAAATAAATAAAAATTACTATTGTTGTAAGGGCTACAACAAAAAAGTGCTACTTTCTGTTATAAAAACTCAAAAGAGTAGGAATTAGATTAGGAAAGTCAAGATAGGCTTCCCTGAAAAGGAACTGACTGAACTCAGTCCTGAGATCTGAAGAAAGAATAAGGATTTGCTCAGCTAAGAGTTGGAAGGCAACATATCTAGGAAAGGATATAGCTGTGCAAAGGCTTGTGGAGAAGAATGTATGGAGCATTAAAAGAAATGGGGGTGGGCTAGTAGGACTAGAATTTAGAAAAGAGAAGGGAGCATGAGGCCAGATCCTGCAGGGTCTTGGAGGTCACGTTAAAGATTCTGATCCCTATCCTAAGAGCAATGGAATCCCTTGAGAGTGACAAAAGGAGATTTGGGTTTTGAAAAGATCACCTCTGGCTGCAAGGTAGAAAAATGGACTGGCCAAGAAGCTGTATTAGGTCAGAGGATATACAGAATGTAGGCAGCAGCAATAGTCCATACAAAAGATATCCATTGTTTGGACGGGAGTGGTAGCAACGAAAATAGAAAGAGGTGGGCTTATTAAAGGTGTATTTAAAAGAGGGCGCCTGGGTGGCTCAGTCGGTTAAGCATCTGCCTTCAGCTCAGGTCATGATCCCAGGGCCCTGGGATTGAGCCCCACGTTGGGCTCCCTGGTCAGCGGTGAGTCTGCTTCTCCCTCTCCTTCTGCCTGCCACTCCCCCTGCTTGTGTTCTCTCTCTCTCTCTGACAAATAAATAAAATCTTTAAATAATAAAATTATACTAAAATTAAAAATAAATAAATAAAAGAAAGACCAGGGAAGAGGAGCCTTAGAAATTGAGGATGAATGAGGAGCACTTTTAGCAAACCTGAAGTCAAAAAATACAAATCAATGTAATTTATTCATTTAGCCAATGGGCATTTATTGAGCACTTACTATGTTCTAAGTGCCATGCTAAGGGCTAAAGATACTGAGATATTTATAATCCATGCCCTAAAAAGCTCACAGCCTTGAGAGAATTGTGGGGGGAGGGAGAGACATAAATAAGCAGATGAAGGCGCAGCACTTAAGTCAAACTGGTAGGAATGCAAAAGGTTTCCCAAGGGAGATGGTGGCTGAACCAAGCCTTAAAAGTGTGACAAGTAGGAATCCACCAAATGAAGGTGTGCAGATTGTTACATCTGCCCATGGAGTAGTAAGTGGTATAGGACATACCCTCACACTGTAAACAACTAGAAAACTGGACAAAATATATGAAACAGTTGACGTCAGCCAGAGCAATACTGTAATCCCTGAGAGAAAGGAAATAAACAAGGTGAACCCTCCTTACAATTGACCTGGTTTTCTGCCTAGAGGCAATTTCTGGACTTTGACACAAGGAAGGGAACCCAGACAGAACCTGGCAGATTCACTGGAGTTAAGGATATAAATATAGGCCCTTGGGGAGGCTAAAATAGCTGGAATTTATATGCAGAAAAAGTTTTCAAGAAATCTGCACAGGGGTATCCTCAAATCTTCAATTGAATACTCATCTGTAAATACTTCGATAAAGCTCCACAAAACCGGGACAACTGCCAGGTAGCTATCAGCTGAACAATTCCCACAACCCATTTAGGGCAAGGAGATGTTTTGAGTCCTCCCCACCTCCACCCCGCCCCAGAGCCGGAGCGGAGAGGACTCATTGAATACAAGGGCATTCAAAGCAACCCCAAATTTGTCATGCCTTAGTAGCAGAGTAAACGGTATTCTAGACCCATCCTAACAAACCTTAAGAAAAAGCATAGAAAGGATCAACCGAGGGCGCCTGAGTGGCTCAGTTGGTTAAGCATCTGACTCTTGATTTCAGCTCAGGTCGTGATCTCAGGGACGTGCGATGGAGCCCTGTGTTGGGGTCTGTGCTCAGCACAGAATCAGCTTGAGATTCTCTCTCCCTCTGCCTCTGCCCCTCCCCCTGCTCATGCTTATGCATGCTCCATCTCTAAATAAACAAATAAAATCATTTTTAAAAAAAAGGATAAACTGATCTGCAAGTAAGTTGACTGCCTACCAAAATAAACATTAACATTCTATTTAGACAACAAATCTAAACACCCAACAAAATATCATTTATAATGTCAACATCTAAAAAATTACTAGACACGGAAAGAAGCAGGAAAAAATGACCCAAATCCAGAAGAAAGATTAGTTGAAAAAAAACAGACTCCAAAATAACAAGGATAATGGAATTACCAAGGGAAGATATGTGGGTAAGGGATGGAATTTCAAACCAAGAGAGTAGGTAGAATACACAGAGCTTCGGGACAACTCACCTGGAGAATGTCTAGCTCCTTTTGGTTGCACTGATGAGAATAGATTATTCATGACAGACACCCACTATTATCAGAGGAACTGGGTGACCTGAGGCAAATGTAGAGGTAGGCTCCATCTGGAGAAATCTAGAGGATTCCTATCAGTCTTGCCTACTGTCAAATAGAATGTCTGTCTTCCTTCCCCACTAAGGCACTCCAAATCAAGTTCCCTGGGACAAGTTGGAATCTGAGTGTCTCTATTCTAGTCATAGCTTTCTCACTCACTCTAAAACGAACTTGGATTAAATACTTGCATTTCTAAAGAAAGGAAAGGGTGTTCAGCTTAAAAGAGCACTTACTATGTGCCAGATACCATACTAGGCACTCCAATATACATTATTTCACTTAATCCTTATATTAACCTGAGAGACAGATACTTATCTTCTTAGAAATGGAAACACTTAGGTCCAGAAGTTAAGGAGGCTGCTTGTGGTCAATTGTGTAAAGGCCAGTTTGAACTGAAATCTGCAAAAATGCAATAAATCAAACTTCAATGAGTGCTTTGACGTCCTCTTGTGTAACACAGTCTTTGTAGACAAGCACAACCTGAGTCCAAATTCCAGTTCTGCCACTTGCTAGCTGTTTGTCTTTGGAAAGTTCTCCAGCTCTTCAAGACTAAGGTTCTACATGGGAAGAGCAAATCATACTTTTTATGATCATAGGGAAGATTAAGTGAGAAGATTAAGAACTCGGAATAGAGCCAGGCACATAGTAGGTATTCAACAAATATGTGCACACTCTGTCGTCCTCCTCTGTTAGTTAAATATCTGATCTGAGCTTATAGCATGTTGGGGAGGATGAGGGACCAAAGTTACAACAAAATCAAAAAAAAAAAAAAAACTTCCAATCAATGTATAAGACAGTGGTTCTCAAAATGAGGTCCCTTGACCAGGAGAATCAACATCACCTGGAATTTGTTAGAAATTCACATTTTCTGACCCCACTCCAGCCCTAATACTGAAATCAGAAACTCTGAGTAGGACCCAGCTGTCTGTATTTTAAGGAGCCCTAAGGTGATTTGGACGCACACTAAAGTTTCAGAACCAAGCATATAATAGTTTTGCCATTGCATTAATTTAACTTAAATATTGCATAGACTGTGGTTAGAGCCTAATAATCTAACAACTGCTGTCCTTTGGTTTTTATGCATTGTTTTCAGATTACTTTAAAGTACTCTGCTGATTAAACCTTGCTATAGGAAAGAGTAAACCAAGTGAAATGATGTTGCATTAAACACCTTACTAAAAGGGATTCTCTAAGTTATTGATTTGATACAAAAAGATAAATGTCAAGAAGTTCTTGAGAAAAGTCATCTTAATGGCCAAATGGAGGAAGTGAAGACTAAATGGGAACATTTTTCCTAATCCCAGGAAGAGGGAAGTACAGATGACACTTCAGAAATCCAACCAATTTCACAGTGAATTATTTTCCCTCTCAATTTAGCTGTTCCTGTCCCAATCCCTTTCACTAAAACTGGGTTCCTAACTCATCTATTCTGTTTTCCCATCTTGAAAATCTGGAAAACAGCAAAGCCATATCAATCCTGAAATCACATACTTGTCATTAGGTGCAAAAGTTTATGTGCTTGAAGACCTCAAAACACTGAATGCTACAGAACAAGAACAGGATGTGGGCTGTGGGCTGGGCAGCTGAAACCAATTATGCAGGAAATTTGGCATCTAAAGTAAATGGTACATCTGAATAGTTAGAATGACTCTCAATTATTTTAAAGTAGTTTTAATTTTTTCCAATTGCTACATTACTCCTCCACATCCCTCTCCCAAGGCTCTACTCTTCCATGCTTGCTTGCAGATGATTTCAATTGTTTTCTATTTTCTTAATCTTCTCTATTATCTCCGCTGGGTTTTTTTCCTTCCTCATTTCATAATTTTTTTTTCTTACAAGGCACTCATGCAGTGTCTGATGCTTCTACAAACACAGAGATTTTTCTTCCTGTCCTTGAAGTGACAGCTTGTCGTTCCCCTGAAGTGTCTTTGTCGCAATGCCTGATAAACTGTTTATTTGTCCTAACAGCTTTCCTTTTTTGCCTGAAAAACAAACATTAACCAAAAAAAGTCCTTGTTTTTGCTAAATTGATACTTTTTATGCAATCCCTGGTGCTAGAGCGTCGCCTGCTGAGCAAATCAGGATTAGCAGGTCACACGGCTTTTGGTTTTGCAAAGGATAAATAATTGGATTGGAGTGGCCATTTTCTCATCGTAGGTACAGATTCTTCAGGAACAAGTGTAATATTCTTAAGAATCCTTCCTCTCACTATCCTGCAGAAGTCACTGGACATCACCCCTAACAGAACTTCACCATGGTATAATAAACCTATTTTTTACCATCTACCAAATACTTAAACAAAATGCCCTGTGTGGAACAGAACTGCCAGCCACTGAGGTAGGGCCTTTCTCTGAATCAGCTAATGATATAGAACCTGTGACCTCATATGGCAGGCTATTCTGCCCATTACAGAAAGCCCAAATTATTGCATAGGACTTTCTTATAATAAACTGAAGTCAGCTTTCTATAACCCTCAAAGCTTTTATCTGCAATTCCCAATTCTTCTTCTGAGACACCACAAGATTTAATTACTTTTCCACATATGAGCCCTTTAAATATTGGGAATATGCTACCATATCCCCCTAAACATTTAAAATACCGCTCACTCCCCAATAAATATAACCCAGAAAAATCTGATTTTGTGTGCAACTTGTTAGGGACTAAATGCCTGTGTCCCTCAAAATTCATATGTTGAAGTCATGGCCCCCAAGGTGATATTTGGAGGTGGGGCCTTTGGGAGGTAATTAGGTTTAGATGAGGTCATATGGGTGGGGTCCTCATGATAGGATTAGTGCCCTTATGAGAAGCAGTAAGAGAGCTTTCTCTCCCCTCCCCCCTCCCTTTCTCTAAGTCTTGCCCCCTCCCCAGCAAGAAGGCAGAGTCTGCAAGCCAGGAAGAGAGACTTCACCAGAACTCGACCATGCTGCACCCTAACTTCAGACTTACTAGCCTCTACACTGTGAGAAATAAACTTCTGTTGCTCAAGCAACCCAGTCTATGGTATTTTGTTATGAAGTGATCCCACTCTACATACCACTGTTATATCTTGCAATATACTATATTGGAAATGCTATACCCTACAGGTTTTATATTCAAGTAGTTACATTTTCAAGTGAGCTGACTGGATGTGCCTATTCTACAGCTGAGACACTGAAGCAAATTTTTGTATACACACACACCACACACACACACACACACACACACACACACATATACAAACATATTCATATATACATATATGCCACACATATAAGCCACAGCAAGTTTTTGCTACAATTGTTTTTGTAAAAAGCTCTTCACCAACTGCTGACTTGCCATCTCAACTGAACTCAAAATTCTCATTTTCAGGGCTTCTCTGTTACTCCAACACATTCATAGTACCTGGTTTCTCAGAAACTTATATTTTCAACAGTAGCCTGGGAAATTTTCCTGCTAGTTGGCCCATTCAGGAAAAATACAAACCCGGTGTGGTAGGCTGAAAAAATGACCACAAATTCTTTTCCTCCTTGTACCTATGCGCTAGCAATATGACACTGTAGTTCCTTCCATCAAGTAGAGCCTTTCTCCACTTTTGGGCTGGCCCTGAGATTTTCTCCGATAGAAATGATATTGTAAAAGTTCAGAACCTATGTCTCAAGAGGCTCTGTGTGTTCCTGACTTCACTCTTGGAACCCTGAATTGCCATATGAATAAGCCTAAAATAGCATGCTGAAAGATAAGTGAAGAAAGGTCACAGTCATCTGAGCCATCCAAGCTGAATCCATTACAGGCATAACTCAGAGATATTGCAGGTTTGGTTCCAGACCACCACAACAAAATGAAGAGTGCAATAAAGCAAATCAAATTGATTTTTTTGTGTCCCAGTGCATATAAAAGTTATGTTTACACTGCACTGTATTCTATTAAGTCCACAATAGCACTATGTATAAAAAACAATATACATACCTTAATTTAAAAATACTTTATTGCTAAAAAATGGTAACCATCATCTGAGCTCTCAGCAAGTTGTAATCTTTTTGCTGACAGAAGGTCTTGCCTCGACGTGGATGGCTGCTGACTGATCAGGGTGATGGCTGCCAAAGGTTGGGGGGCTGTGGCAATTTCTTAAAATAAGACAAAAATGAAGTTTGCCACATCGACTGACTCTTCCTTTTACTTGAACACTTAGATGTCATTGTAGGGTTATTAATTGGCCTAATTTCAACATTGTTGTGTCTCAGGGAATAGGGAGGCCAGAGGAGAGGGAGAAAGATAATATTTATCTATTAGGCTCATCGTTATTATATGGGTGCAGTTCATGGAACCCCAAAACAATTACAATAGTAACATCAAAGATCACTGATCACAGATCACCAAAACATAATGCTGAAAAAGTTTAAAATATTGCAAGAATTCCCAAAATGTGACACAGAGACACAGTGAGAAAATGCTGTTAGGAACATGGCACCAATAGTACTTGCTTGACCCAGGTTAACACAAACCTTTAATTTGTAAAAAAAAATGCAGTATTTGCGAAGTGCAATAAAATGAGGTGTGCCTGTATAAGCCAATCAAACCAGTCAAACTACCAACTGACCAGCTACATGAATAAACCCAGCCAAGATCCACCAAGCCCAGCCTAGACTAGATCTTCCCAGCTGAGCCCAGCCCAAATTGAAGAATGACCTTCAGAATCATGAGCTACATAAATAGGTATGAAGCTATATGAAACTACAACATCACCTATAGTGCATTGTAGCCATAAATAATTAACTTGAATCTAATCAAGTCTTTAGTTGTAATTTCCAGTTTACAGGAAATACATGGGATAAAGGAACAAGCTAACTTCTATTTGGCAATGAGGCAGGTATATATAAATAAGCACACACATATACACACTCTACACACATATCAATTTACAATCTTATTTAGTTTTTTTAAGTTAGAGAATGCCCGGAGAACTTTGGGTGCACATTTCCTCAGCAGTTCTCCTTACTGTGCCTAAAACCTAAATTAGTCCCAGTACGGTTTACAGCATTCTATAAACAGAAGACATAAGGTTGCATCTCAGGGATCCTAAGGAATGTGCAGGTCCAGCCACTTTAGAACCTATGACGAAGATTTATCTATATGCAATCTCTGAATTGATCACTTCTCAGTTAAATTTTTTTAGGACCATTTTAACCGTCAGTCTCTGAAACCCAGCCACATAATCTTTATGACTCACACAGAGTCAGGGAAAACCATCAGACTAACTATTTTTTATCTCAAAATTTTTATTCTCCTTAACATAAAGAAGGACTGTTTTCAACTTCAGGTTGATTATTATCAACTGCAGGTAATAAATCAGTCTAGGTGTTTGAACTAGAAATGCAATATGAACTAAATATGACAGGAGTTTGGGTTCATCTGGTGTCAGAACAGTTTAGAGTTTTGAAATTCTTTTTAACTAATATTACATATTTAAAAAACCAAAACCATATTTTCTTAAGGCTTTTCTTCTTCATTTCTAAATCCAAGTGTATTATCAAGGAAAATTGAATCCATGTGCTGTTGAATGTATTTACACTCCATTCATTACAGTGCATTACACTATACAACACTGGCATTCTCTTTTGTAAGAATTATTTCAAAGTTCATATGATTCTGAGGCTAAAATTTCAGAGAAGTTTCTTCTCCCAGCCCCTCAAAGAGTCCCAGAATTTGTAAAACATCCTCTTGACAGGAACCTCAAGTTCTTTTTTTTCTTTAAGATTTTATTTATTTATTTGAGAAAGAGTGCACACACAAGCAAGGGGAGTCGTAAGCAGAGGGAGAGGGAGAAGCAGGTTCTCCGCTGAGCAGGGAGTCTGATGCCTGATGCGGAGCCTGATCCCAGGACCCTGGGATCATGACCTGAGCCAAAGGCAGACGCTTAACTGACTGAGCCACCCAGGTGCCCCTGGAACATCAAGTTCTTAAGAGTTTTTGTCCAAATTTAATATTCACAAGGTGGAAAGATTTCCAGATTAAACAAGTCGTTCCCCTTCTTTCCTTTGTCCTTGATTCTAACTGCTTTGGATAAAGAAAATGAAAAGGTTTCTCTATGAAGCAGCAGTCCATACAATCTTGCAACTGAATAGAACAGGGTAACACTGGAGAATTCCAAAGTAAGTAAAGAAAAGGCACAGTATGAATGCAAGGTGCTACCAGGCTCTTCACAAAGCCCTTTTCAAAATATTATCTCCCAGTATTGCGGCATCCCCAGACAGCAGCTGGGGAACTGTTAATAGCACAGCTGGGGGAAAAGATGCTAATGTGAGCTCAGGTGAATATTTTTACCTCCTTGGGCTTCCAGTGACTTCTCTGAAAAATGGCAGGTTACCCTACCCCAAAAGGTGTTATGTGCACATTTCCTCGATACCAAAAGTTTCCTGGATAAGTGTTCCAGTTACTATTCTTGTATAACAAAGTACTCCAAATGTAAAAGTGTAAAACAATTATTTATTTTTCTCATAGATTCTGTGAGTCAGGAATTCAGGCAGTGCTTGACTGGACAGTTCTCCCTGGGGGTTACAGTCAGATATTGACCAAGGCTACAGATATCTGAAGGTTCAACTAGGCTAGACATCCTAGATGGTTCACTCACATGGCTGGCAGCTGACTGGGAGCCATTGCTTGGGAGCTCAGCTGGAGCCGCTGACTACACATGGCCTCTGCACCATGGCAGCCTCAGAGTAACTGGACTTCTTACATAGCAGATCAAAGCTCCAAATGCAAGTGTCCCAGAAACAAAGGTAGAATTTGCATGGCTTTTTATGACCTAACCTTGGAAGTCACATAGATCACTTTTATCACCTTTTTATCCTATTGGTCAAAGCAGTCCCAAACCTCTCTAGATTCAAGAGGAAAAAAAGCCAAAGATCCCCATCTCTGAATGGGAAGTATGCCAAGAATTTGCAGATGAGATGTTAAAACCACCATGATAATCATGGATACTCAAAAAGAGTAAAACAGACACTATTGCTGCCCTGGCCCATGTCTGAGTTCACCTACAGCTGCAGAGGACAGTTCCTGTGATCGCTGACAGTGACCCACTTCAGGGGCCCAGGTCTTTCTTTCTCAGCCTAAGAGCTTTCTCTCTATGTAGGAAAAAGCTAAGCCCTTAAGGGCAAACCTCAATCAATAATAGAGTCAGTGGATAAATACTCAACTTCCTTATCCCTTGGCAGGACAGTTCTGAGGTGAAGTCAGATGGTGCCCAACATGAGAGAGAGACACTTGGCCTCAGTGGCAGCTGGTTCATTAATACCCCCTCTACTGGCTTTCTTCCCTTCTCTCTCCAGCACTCCCTCCTTCATCTCTGCTTCCTGGCATCAATTCCAGCACCTGACTTCCTGTCTTCCAGTCTGCTTTTGGAGACCCAAACTAAAACACCCATTATGTGTTTCCAAATGAGAGAAGTCTGGGAACTATTACAACAGGTGCCTTCCCAATTTAAATTCCTGCTGCTATTATTATCATTCATATCAAAAATATGGTTAACTGGGAAGGTCTGGGATTGCCCTAAGTGCTCAAAGAAGTCCTAGTAAAAGCTGAAACTGCCCCCGTGCCTGGGTGGGTAACTGATTCATTAATGGATCCCACTTTCCCCATGAAATAAAGTACTTCCTATAGCAAAAAAGGAGGTCCCTTCTTGGTCCCTGAAGAGTAGCCATAAAAGGGGCACCTGGGTGGCTCAGTCAGTTAAATGTCTGACTCTTGATTTTGGCTCAGGTCAGGATTTCAGGGTTGTGAGATCGAGCCCCACACTGGGCTCCATGCTGGGCATGGAGCCTACTTAAGATTCTCTCTCTCCAAGGGGAACCCTTCTACACTCTTGGTGGGAATGCAAGCTGGTGCAACCACTCTGGAAAACAGTATGGAGGTTCCTCAAACATTTGAAAATTTAGCTACCATACGATCCAGCAATTGTACTACTGGGTATTTACCCCAAAGATACAAATGTAGGGATCCGAAGGGGTACGTGCACCCCAATGTTTATAGCAGCAATGTCCACAATAGCCAAACTGTGGAAAGAGCCAAGATGTCCATCGACAGATAATGGATAAAGAAGATGTGGTATATATACACAATGGAATATTATGCAGCCATCAAAAGGAATGAGATCTTGCCATTTGCAACGACATGGATGGAACTGGAGGGTGTTATGCTGAGTGAAATAAGTCAATCAGAGAAAGACATGTATCATATGACCTCACTGATATGAGGAATTCTTAATCTCAGGAAACAAACTGAGTGTTGCTGGAGTGGTGGGGGTTGGGAGGGATGGGGTGGCTGGGTGATAGACACTGGGTAGGGTATGTGCTATGGTGAGCGCTGTGAATTGTGCAAGACTGTTGAATCACAGATCTGTACTTCTGAAACAAATAATACAACATATGTTAAGAAAAAAGAAAAAGATGAAGATAGCAGGAGGGGAAGAATGAAGGGGAGTAAGTCGGAGGGGGAGACGAACCATGAGAGACGATGGACTCTGAAAAACAAACTGAGGGTTCTAGAGGGGAGGAGGGTAGGGGGATGGGTTAGCCTGGTGATGGGTATTAAAGAGGGCACATTCTGCGTGGAACACTGGGTGTTATGCACAAACAATGAATCATGGAACACTACATCAAAAATTAATGATGTAATGTATGGTGATTAACATAACAATAAAAAAGGGGAAAAAAAGATTCTCCCTCTCCCTCTCGCTCTGCCCCCTCCTCTCTCTCTCTCGCCCTCTAAAAAAATTTTAATTTTAAAAAATAAAAAAAAAAAGTAGCCATAAAAATCAGCACTGAATGATGGCCTACAGCCTGAAAAGAAATTAAGCAAGATTGGAAATAAATACACCCAAGTAAAATCTAAACTTTCAGAGCCAGCAAACTTCAGGCAATTGCAATTTCAGCAGCTACGGGGAAGTTTTATTTTATTCTTTAACTTCTCAATCGTGCCTACTGGAAGTACTACAACCCAGGCTCAAGGTATGCTCTCAAATTAGCTTATCAGATGAATCAGCCTTCCCTTGGCTCTCAAGATCTTTTATAATTAGCTTTGTAACATAATGCATACAGTGGCTACAGGCAAAACTCAGAGGAACGAGAAAATTCATTTAGAGCAGTTGCCAAAGTTCCAGTGTTTTCTCAAGCTTAGCCAGTTAATTCTACTTCTGGCCATAACCAAGAATGGGTCCCAGGGTCTGCCAGGCTTTTCTGGCTTCCCTTTAGTTGGAAATGTCTGGAGAACCAGTCTTCAGTTTCTTTGGAGTGTTCTTTTGCTATCCCACCTGAAGGAAAGATGTGCAGTTGCAGAAAGGTCAGAAGTCTATCATTTGTCAAACCTTGTATGAAGTGGGAATTTAACTACATATATGCCAACCATCCCCAAACCTCCTTAACTCCCATAGTTTGTTACTAACAAAGGTAACAAAACTGCATGGGACACAGCAAGGTGGTTGTTTTCTTGAAAGAACTCCAGAGACCAAATTATACAATTTCTAACACTGGGCTATTCAGGGGCCTGGTAAACACAGAAACCACAAGAGGGGAGGAAGGGAAAAGAAGTGGGGGCAGGATGTCTGCTCTAATTCCGCATTCACTCTGCTGTGCTCTGTTGTATAACAATGTCAGCTCTATGGAATAAAACCAAATGTGGTTTCTGTGTCTTTAAGGCCCAGGCAACTTCAGCAATGGATACGTTGCCATGGCAACTTGTAATTCTACTGTCTACTAAATGGAAAAGCAACAATAGAAAATCCCTAGGAAATAAAGTGGGATACCTCTCAATGACAATTATCTGCTTATCACAGTCTGGTTTTGAGTTCTTCAAAATACAAACACCTAGAATCCTTTGCTATGTTTGATTGAAGCAGGGCTAATTTTTTCTTTTCTTTTCTTTTCAAAAGCTCTCAGGCAGAAAAGAAGAAAACAAACAAACAAGTTTCTGGGAGAGTTTAGAAGTCAAGCATCTTCTATGGCCCCAGAAGAATGCTCCCACTATGTAAACACACAAAAGGAAGAAGCAGGATTAAGCAACTCAAAAATCTATAGCAACATGAGGTAGTAAAACCTCAGCCAGTAAGTATGCTACATCAGACCTCCTTGAAAAAACGGCCTGAGACCATAATAAGCTTTGAGATGTGTGCCTTGCACATACACATACAAAAAAGTGTTTTAAGATTACAACCCCAATAAAACATCAAGAAGTTCTTCCATCCACAGTCGATTTAAATTTACCGAAAGATTGTTGGGCATCTTGTAGGACACTAAAGCTACAAAAACAAGGAAGACCCAGTCTCTGACCTCTAATAAGCTCATAATGGGGACTGGGGTGAAAGGCACATAAATTATATGACCGGTTTTCCCAAGTTTTATGGGCTGAATTGTGTCCTCCAAAGAATCTGTATGGTTTAGGCCTAACACACAGTACCTCAGAATGTAACCATATTTGGAGATAGGGTCTTTAAAGAGGTCATTAAATTAAAGCAAGGTCATTAGGGTCAGCGCTAATCCAATCAGACTGGTGTCCTTATAAGAGGAGGAAATTTGGACACAGACATGCCCAAAGGGAAGATGATGTGAAGACACAGGGAGAACACAGCCATCTACAACCAAGGAGAGAGGAACCTTCTCCCATGGCCCTCAGAAGGAAACATCCTGGAACAGAGCATTCTCTCGTCACCCTCAGAAGGAAACAACCCTGCCAACACTTAGATCTCAGACTCCCAGCCTCCAGAACTGTAAGAAGTAAATTTCTGTTTGCTACCTGGTCTGTGGCACTTTGTTACAGCAGCCCTAGCAAATGATTACACTAAAGTTATATTCTAGAGTAGTGGTTCTCAATCTTTTACCTGCATCAGAGTCCCCTGGAGGACTTATTAAGACACTGTTGGACCTACTACCAGAGTTTCTGATCCAAGAGGTCTGGGGAGGGACCACAGAATCTCCATTTCTAGTAAGTTCTCAAGTGATGCTGATGCTGCTGGTCTAAGCACTACCCCTTGTGAACTACTCCTCTTAAGAGGTACAGATTACATCAAATCCTAACAGACTCAAGTCAGGAGGCCTCTTTCTCCCTCCTTCCTGAATCTAAAATGGAAATGATTCTAACCTGAGCATCACACCCAGGTACAGTCACAGGTGAGCTTGCCCCATATACTGCAATCATAAAAGCTGCATCTTGCAAAGATCCTAAACTTTAAGACACAATAACCCTGTCCACTACTAAAACATAGCCTGTGAATGGGTTCTGATAAGTTAACTTCATTGAGAAGTTAGGCAGGTATATGAGGGATGGAAGGGTACCCTTCCATCCAGTCAAAGGCAGAAGATGGGGGAGAGTGGACAAAAGTATTTCACTCTCTTGCCCACCCTACCACCCAGGCTACTGGCCCCCTGCCCGGGAGTCACACTCTAGAAGTTCCAAGTCTAAAGCTATTCCACTGTCCTCAGACCAAGTATGCCCAGAATCCATATCCCATTCCAGATCATGCTCCAGTACCTGAACTCCCTACCCAAATGACCCTGGGCTTGCTTCCAGTGCCTGCTTCCAGGGCCTGCAGAAGTTTCTTTCCTTGGTCCTCCCACAGCCAGACCACATTGCCAGTATGCACAGCACTCAGCCCAAGGGATGGTAAAAGAGAGGGGATGAATAGAGCTTGGACCTAGAAGCTGGAGTGTCCATGAGCATGTGTGAAAGGCTCAGCAGGGCACTGGTACTTGGGATGCAAAGAATCCTAATCTGTAGCATTTACTGATCTCCATAGTATCAATATTCCCACTGTGGCCAATTTCAAGATACCAATATTAAGTCAACTGGCTCACAAAATTCCTGGAAAAACAAAAACAAAAAAAGTCCTTCATACTATGGGAAAAGGCAGGAGTGGGAAAAATACAAGGGCAAGCTGGTGGTCTTCATTTGTCATCTTGCCCTGGCCCTGCATATGTTAAAGGAAAGCCAAGAGCATCATCCTTGTATCAACCAAGATTTGCTCTGGTCACCACTCCCAGTGGCCACCAATGCTGAGCTCACAAAGAAGGACCCATCTTCCCTAACAGTATTTCATTCAGAAGATAACATTGTTAACTGCCTACCCAAAAGCCATTCCCCAACCCCTTGTTCTCTCCAGAAGAGTCTGCTGCTCTCTACAGAGGATGAAATATGGTACATACTTGCTTTCCAAGCTCCCTTGTAGCATGAGACACAATCTGGCCAATGGGAGCTGAGAGGGAAAGTCTGCTGGGGCCTCCTGAGAAAGGTTTCTCCCTAAAAAACAACAGGAAGACCTTTCCTATTCTCTGGACATACTCCATCTGCTGTGATGTCTAACAGTGGCACCTACCATCTTGCTTGCAACCATGAGAGAAAACATTACAAATATGCACAAGATGACAAAGAAGGATCAAAGGCTACTCGGTTGTTTTTTTTATTTTAATTAATTTTGGTCAAATCCATATAACATGGAAATTTACCATTTCGACCATTTTTAACAGTACAGTTTTGTAATGTTTAAGTACAATCACATTGTTGTGCAACGTCTCCAGAACTTTTTCATCTTGCAAAACTGAAACTCTGAAACATTCCTCCCCTCCCCCGCCACCCCCAGGCAACTAGCACTCTATCCACTCTATTTTCTATGAACGTGACTACTCTAGGTACTTCATATAAGTGGAATCACATAGTATTTGTCTTTTTATGACTGGCGTACTCCACTTAATGTAAGGTTTATCCATGTTGTAGCATGTGTCAGAATTTCCTTCCTTTTTAAGTTTGAATAATATGCCATTGTATGTATATACCACATGCTGTGTATCCATCAGTGGACGCTGGGTTGCTTCCATCATTTGGCTATTATGAATAATGCTGCTATAACATGGATATACAAATTTCAAATCTTCATATACAAATCTTCAAGACCCTGCTCTCAATTCCTTTGGGTATATACCTAGAAGTGGAATTACTGGATCATATGGTAATTCTATTTTTAATTTTCTTTTCTATTTTTAATTGTTTAAAGAAGCACCACACTGTTGGGTGCCTGGGTGGCTCAGTTGGTTATGCAACTGCCTTCGGCTCAGGTCATGATCCTGGAGTCCCGGGATCGAGTCCCACATCGGGCTCCCTGCTCAGCAGGGAGTCTGCTTCTCCCTCTGACCCCCTTCCCTCTCGTGCTCTCTATCTCTCATTCTCTCTCTCTCAAATAAATTTAAAAAAAAAAGCAACACACTGTTTTCCACTAAACTGTACCATTTCACATTCCCATCAAGAGTGCACAATTGTTCCAATTTTTCCACATCCTCACCAACACTTGTTATTTTCTTTGTTTTGTTTGGTTTTTGTTTGTTCCCTTGATAATGGCCAATCTAATGGGTATGAGGTGAGCTCCTGGGTTCTTCAATGATATTTGGAGCTACTGAACCAGCCTGGAATTGCCCTGCCTCCAGAAGTCTTATGCAGGAAATAAGTAATAAATATCCTTACTGCTGAACTCCCTTTCAGTTAGGTCTTAAGCATCTTCTAAATGATGAACTGCTTTTTCTGTAAGAACTCTAAGCAGAAAGAATTAAGATTTAATTCTCTGTTGCTCATGCTTTCCATTATATGCTGTTTCTTGCACTCGTGGAACTAACAAATTCTACCCCAAGGTCAAGTCATGATATAGTGCAACAGCAAATACAAAGGAGTATTCATAATAGCTTTATCGATAATAACCAAAAACTGGAAAGAACCCAGCTATCCCTGACAGGATAAATAAACTGTGGTACATCCATATAAAGGAATATTATTTAGCAATAAAAAGAACAAAATTATGATGGATAAATCTCAAAAACACTATGCTGAGTGAAGAAATCTTACACAAGAGAGTACATATGGCAATGATACCATTTATATAAAGTTGTAGAACAGGTTAATCTAACCTACGGTGGAAAAAATCAGAACAATAGCTATTGCCTCTGAGGGATGGGGATTGCCTAGAAAGGTGCATGAGAAAACTTTCTGTGGTGATGGTAATGTTCTGTATCTCAACTGGGTTTTGGGTTACACAGTGAGAATGCATTTGTGAAAATAAAGTGGCAGATATACCCTAAAGATTTGTGCATTTCATTGTCTATAAATTGTATATCAAAAGAAGAAACTATAAATTAATATTTCACTCTAATAAATCATATGCAAGATGAAAAACTTAGGGGGCAGTTTATTAAGGACTGCAATTTACTTTGAAATGCATTTTTAAAAATCCCAAGATTGATGGATGGAAGGACAGATAGCTCTGTAATTCACAAGTATAATAAAATGTTAATTGTGGAGGGGTCTCTATGTTCACTATAAAATTCTTTTGATTTTGCCAGCTAAGAGTGTTGAAAAGTAACAACAGGTACAAGTTTTGGTTTTATATGGTAAAAATTTTCCTATCTTGAGGGTTGGAATAAAGTTAAAAAGATTTAAGGGAAGAGACAAGAGAATCAATCACAAAAAATTTTACACTCTTTCACACTTCAACTACAAAAATTTACATTTTTGGGGTGCCTGGGTGGCTCAGTCGGTTAAGTGATTGCCTTCAGCTCAGGACATGATCCCAGGGTCCTGGGATCAAGTCCCACATGGGGTTCCCTGCTCAGTAGGAGGCCTGTTCTCCCTCTGCCTGCCGCTCCCCTTGCTGGTGCTCTCTCTCTCTCTGACAAATAAATAAATAAAATCTTTTTAAAAATAAATAATTTACATTTTTGTTACGATCAAAAACTGGGAAGTGCTGCCATGCAGGAAAGGGCTCAGTTTGAACATAAACTATTTCACCTAAAAATTCAGTACCTACTAGAGCACTGCCACTGGGCTTGGGGCTTCCTGATGTTCCTTGTGCTTTGTGCGTCCAGTCTCGGTTGCCCCTTCCACTGGGCATTGGGAACCTTGGGGGATATGAAATCCCTACATGATCCCTCTTCCCCCCAGCACACTTCCTGTCCCTGACCTTAAGTAAGGTGACTTTGAGCTAAAGGTATTGTGAACACTGAGCAGTGAGGCAGGCGTCAGGGAGCAGGGAGTCACACCACAAGAACCGTGGACAGATGGCCAGCAGGGTGCAATGTCACACCAGGTTAAGGCAAGTGTGTGATTGGTCAACCTTCAGCTGCAGGAACCATGTTTCTTTGTCTCCCCTCACCTCACTCCCGACATAACAAATTCTTCACTCTCTGGCTTTTTTTCTTTTTTAACTCTGCTGTTTATATATCATCATATCACAAATGTTAGCCCTGGAAGGAAGGAGGGAGGGCATACAGTTAAATGCCTTCACTTTACAGAGGGGAGCTGAACAAAGATGAAGGAATCTTCTCAAGATCACTGAAGAGCAGAATCACAACTAGAAAGGTATCCTCTATCCTCAATAAATGGTGAGAATATTCAAAACTCAAAGACATGGAAATTCTTCCTACCCTTTCAGGGTATTTATGTTATGTTTACTATGAAGGAGCATTGAGGCCATTATCCCTGCCCCTTGTGACAGATGTACACCTTGAACAATGATAGCATCCACTGGAATACTAAGGACCTTCTTATATATAGTGGCATCCTCCTGGCTGCAGGGGTATAACTTCCAAGACCCCTAGTGGATGCCTGAACCACGGAACTATCGAACCCTAGATATAGCATGACTATGCTATGCTAAACATACAGACCTATGATGAAGCTTAATTTATAAATTAGGCGCAATAAGAGATTAAAAGTAATTTTAAAAGAATATAACAATATACTGTAATAAAAGTTATATGAATGTGCTGTCTCAAAATATCTTAGGGCACTGTACTCACCCCTCTCCTCATGATGATAGCAGATAGAAAATGCCTACGTGAGGAGATGACGAGAGGCGAACGTCGCCACGCTATGACGCAGCGTTGGGCTCTTACTTCCGGTCGCGGTCGGGGCTGAGAGCGGGTTATTGGAACTGCAGAAAACCCAACTGCAGGTCAGGGGGTGTACTGTATTCTTGAATGAGGGCTTGGAAAGGGGATACGGACTTGGTCATCTTTTGTCACTTGGTTAGCTTCTCCTGAGGAAGTTACTGGAAATCAGTAGTATTTGAAGGTTGCGGTCATCACAGTCAACGGTCCGAGCAGTACCCCGTTGAGAAAGGCCTAAATCGGGAACTGCCTCCTCACTTCAACCGCAACATGCCTGTGAGAGACCAAGCCATACAGACTGACCCAGGGAGAGCCTCTCCAGGGCCCTGCGCTCACTTCCCCTAGCCCCTAGGAAACTCTTTCTCTTCTTTATGTCATTTCCTAAGGAAAGACAATTACCTCATGTCTGTAGAGGACATCACCGCTGAGTTTTTAAATACCTCTCATTTAGTCTTGCAATCACTCTAAGTAGTTTATACTTCTTACAGATAAGAGAAAAAGTTAAGGGTTGGAGGGTAACATTAAACTCGTATTAGGGTATTGAATCCTGACTAAAGAGCTTCCTCTTACCTATCTCCAAACAATCCCATAAACATGAGCTCTACACATGTATAGATCAAAGTAGACTTACTAAAACCACTCTGCCAAGGAGACCCCAAGCCCAGTGCTCCTCTATTATGCGGAAGTTGAGAGTAAACTCTTGGCCCAAACATCTGGGGTTTATAGTCCAACTCTCTCTGTTCAGTAGCTGTCTGACCTTGAGCCAATTACTTACACTCTCTGAGCCTTGGTTTCCTTTATCTAGAAAACAGAATTATTTCTTGGGGTTAATAGTGGCATGCTGGTAAACATTTACCTCTCCGGGGGAAAAAATACCTTATGAATGTGTATGTATTTATGTTTACTGAAAGGATATATAGCACACAATTTATGTATTTATAAGAAATATCTTTACTATAAATCCAGTATAACCAATTTTCACAGAATGCATTCCTTTATTTTTGCTGAAGTCACAACTAACAAGTACAGTTCTGACATGAATGTTGCTATTTTAAGTATATTAATACAACAAAAATGAAACAAAATTTATGTCTGAACTTGATTTGTTCACCAAAGATGTGAGCAACTTCTTTGCTGAATCAGGTAATGGTTTTCAAATACTGGACTATTTCATCAATTTTCTATTTGCAATGGCTATAGGCATGATACACTTTTAATTTGTATTATTAACACTTTCTCCACGTTCTTAAATCTAGACAACCAACAAAATAAATCAAGCCCTGATTCATAGCATTTGCAGCTTTGCATAGTGTAAATAATCCTACCACAGCCAATTTTGAGCTACCAATGTGCTGTCACTTAGGGAGTTGAGATGTGCAGGAACACCATTATAAAGTATTGCCTCCATATCCATAAAGGTACTGAGCCTTAAAAGCATAAATAACAGTAAAATGTAAGATAATTAGGAAGTGAGTTTTGAGTAGTATCTTCTCAAATATAATTCAATTGTAAGCTTATATAATTTAATTTTTAATAATGGCTGTTTCTAACAACCAGCTCCATAAATTCCTGGCAATTTAACAGTGAGACCTCAAGAGACCTTATAAGCTGGCTCCAGCACACCATGGCTAGAACAGCATCTGCTGGCAACTACTACTTAAGATGCTGTGATTGGTGGCCATGTTTCATGTGCAAACAACTACCCCAACAGTGTCTGGATCAGTGCCCTGCATTTTCAAGGAAACTCATTTTGCATTTGGATTAAAAAAAAAATTCTTGAGGCATACATGTATGTTCAATAAATGTATAATGAATAACTAAACCATCAGTTTATTCCTCCAAAGTCCTGCTAGATAAAACAGCTTAGAAAGAGAGCAGCCTAACTGTAGGGAGCAAGATGATGATCAAGAGAGAATGAAAGGGGCGCGTGAGTGGCTCAGTCGTAAGCATCTGCCTTCGGCTCAGGTCATGATCCCAGGGTCCTAGGATCGAGCCCCGCATCAGGCTCCCTGGTCCGCGGGACGCCTGCTTCTCGCTCTCCCCTTCCCCCTGCTTGTGTTCCCTCTCTCGCTGTGTCTCTCACTGTTGGATAAATAAAATCTTTAAAATAAAAAAAAAAGGAATAATACAATCCTAAAAAAAAAAAGAGAATGAAAGTGTAGGTGCTTTCCACTTTGGAAGCTACCCTACTTACATGTAACTGCAGAACCTGAACAGGAAATGAGATCGCTGTTGGGGGGGTGGGGAGATCAAAATTTACAAGCAAAGCAACAAAGTAATGGGGGGGGAGCGGAGGGAACTGCTGGGGTTACGGATAAGGAGAATTCAGAGAAAAATGAAACCGTAGAAAAGAAAAAACACAGAACTTACAGACTTTTCAGAAGATCATTTCAATTCTGTGGTTACCAGTAGGAAAACAGAGAAAGAAAATTTGAAAACACCGTTTTCATCCTAGGTATTTGAGTCTTCTTTGAAACACTGGTCTCACCCTCTTTAGTAATTTATATCAAAATGCTGATTTTGAGACCATCTTTACATTCTTAGGACTGTGCCCCATAGAAAGCAATTTTTTTTTTTTTTAAGAGTTCATTTGACAGAGAGAGACACAGGGAGAGAGGAAACACAAGCAGGGGAGAGGGAGAAGCAGGCTCCCCGCAGAGCAGGAAGCCCAACGTGGGGCTCAATCCCAGGACTCCAGGATCATGACCTGAGCCAAAGGCAGATGCTTAACAACTGAGCCACCCAGCCACCCCAGAACTTTTGACATTGCGAAGAGCAACTCTGATGTGACTACTAGAACACAGGCCATAGTTGTTGCTAAACCTTTAGACAAGACCAAGAATTAAGAAAAGCAAATGGGACAAATTTTAACAGGCCCAAGTGTGAAACTAAAACCAGATCCACGAATTGGCTGTCTTCACTCATTCACTCACATGCAGCACTTTAAAAATTCAAAAGGAATTTAATCTAGTTTGTTTTTCATCAACCACACATTTATTTAGAGCTCGTTTATTACACTTGGCTATGCAAGTATAGTGCAAAAATGGGACAAAATACAAATCTGTACAATCCAGAGAGTATGATCAATATCCTGATCAACATCCAAAGTGGGTTAACGTTTTTTCTCCTGAAAGCATACCTTCCAAGGAGCCCCAAGAAGTGCTCAACACAGAAAAAAAGGGGGGGCGCTACTTGGCAGAGGAAGTTTGGAAAAGACTGCATCCCACTAAGCCCTTCCTAAAAGAACTCACGAAACACACTTGCTCATTAGAGAATGGGACTTACATAAAGACATCTCAGTAACCTTGTTAACCCAGCATTTCCAAGTTTATTCAATCAAGGAGACCAATCCTCCCACCTAACATCTATTATCCTGCCTCAACTTTGCCAGCATGGCTACAACCCCTAGGAAAGGGGAAAGGAGGTGGTGGTCTTGCTGAGGCATCCTATCCCATTCACAGCCAAAGCTGTGTCTTGGCTAGATCAAGCACCCCCTTCTCTCACTAACCCCTTCTAAGAATGATTGCCTTACCAGATACAGCAAACCACTATTCAGCTATCATTACAGAAAACTCAACAACCCTTGCTGGACTCGCTGAACAAATTAAAATCCAAAGAGCCCTGCATATATACATTCCACCATGCTGAATCAGAGATTTAGGTTAAGATGTACTGCTATGCTCAGGGGAAAGCAGTAAGTTAAATTAGAGTCTTACAAAAAACACCGAGATCGATACCAAAAACCACACTTGGTTAGAAATAATATTTATTATCCCCTCCCCCCATGTACAGATTACTTTTCAGAAACATGAAGATATTATATCCATGTCCTCATCAATAACAGTTTGTAGAAAATAAACTTAATTCATATCTTGACAATATATTTCTATCATTTTTTTAAACAATAGCCATTTTATTTTTCCACGTTAGTTCAAGAATAGCTTCAAGTTTTATGTTTTGAATCAAATCAAGACAATCTTTGTTTATAGGCAATTTCCTGATAGAGCCCATCCCCCCAACCCCTAAAAAAAATTCTATATCCTAAGTGATAAACTCTTCTTGTACATTCAGCAAACTTTATATTGGAAAAGAAAAAGAATAATTGAGATAGGTACTTACTCTCGTGCACAGTAATAAATCTAGCTGAGCTTCTACACCTTGCTTTGCAATGATGTTTACATAAAATAAATCATTTCTTATCAAGTTACAATGGTAATTTCTTGAAATGTAAATACAAAAGCTATACACTTAATCCACTGAAATTGCTTTCTAATTTTTTTTAATCTGTAATTAAACCATCGCCCTAAGGAAAAGCTTCAACTCAAGAAGATGTTTCCCCTTTCCCTCAGCTATTTCTAAAGCTTGAATCCTCTCTCAGATCATGTGAAGAGATACATTAAAAGCACAGAAAAAAAATGTTTTAGCTTGCTAACATAATGCCCTTAAGTTTGCTGACATAATGCCCATATTTTAATTTAAAATGTAAAATCAGAGTTAAAGCATCACTTAATTCATACAGTACATTATCAATTATTCAACAGTGTCCCACTGACCCAGAAGTTTTCCAAACTGGTTGTCTTCTCCACGTTTAGTAAGTTTATACCCAATGACTCAATCAAAGAATGTGCTTATAATAGGCTGCTGGTTTAATTTTAGTAGTTTTAATATTGGGCTATTTTCAAATATAGAGATGCTACAAGTGGCCCATGAACAATTATTTTTGTTTCCCATTACCTACAGGAAGAATTTGTTCAAATAAAATCTTACAAGACAAAATGCGAACCTACATACCTATATATAGATGTATACATGTATATATTGAACCTAACTAAAGTTTTATAAGCAATACTAACGTAGTTCTGGTTACACATTCCTAAAGACAGTAATTGTTTTAAAGATAACATGTTATAAAGAAGCTTATGCAAAAGGCAAAAATTAAGAATAAACATGATCTTTGAGGTTTTCAGGATTACTTCAAAAAGCCGTTTCTATCCCCCATAGAAGAAAACTATGCATTTATCTTAAGAAAAAAAATTATAAAAAGATAATGCTATCATGTAAAGAATTCACAAAAACTATACCGTATATCCCATAAAAGTCTTACCTATGTACGGTAAATCACAATTATGGTTTATACTGTATGACAGACATCACCATCACCTTTCCTCTTTAATAATGAGAGGATTTAACTTATTTTTTTGACTTACTTAACAAGTGCCACAGAAATTCAAGTCCCAGTAGCAACAAGTTAAACAAGATTACAAAATAAGGCATTCTGCTCACATGTCATTAAAGTAACAGGCTGAGTATAGTAAAGCGGGCTCTTTCCACTCTTAAAGTTTTATATAATCCAAAAATTATACAGAAGGCAATCTTTTCAAAAAAATTCCAATTAATTGCTATTTTTCAGGGAAACAGAAAAACATACATAAAATCCTCAACTTTGGCTACTTCTCTCACTGCCATAAACAGGCTGATCTTCTCTGTTTAATAAAGCCCAATATTAGAAATGTGGATGAAATGTCTCTGTACCACTTCTAAGCCTGTAGGTCTCACACACTAAATGATTTTTCAAATTACAGAGTAAATCTAATTTGACAAAATCCCTGTAGTGTTATTTAGGAAAAAAAAGAGTGGACTCAAAACACACTTGCACACAAATGCATACATATACACACTCTCTCTCTCTCTCTCTCTCTCTCTCACACACACACACACACACACACACACACACACACACACACACACACACGAACCCCACGCAGGACCAACACATTAAACAGTTTTCTTAAAACATTGATTGGTTCTCCAAAAAGAATCAAAATATTTATCAAGCTGCAGCATGTATATAAGGGGCAGCAATGTAACCTATTTTAGTACAAGGTAAGAATCTGAATGAACTTTTAAACTAGTACCTTGAACCAAAGATTTAACCAAAGATGAACTCTAAAATACGTATTTTTTGAAATTTGGACTCAACTGCCTGTTGTACTTTTACATTAAGTGCTGCTTAAATAAAAATAGAGCATAAGTTCAATAATCTACTGTCTAAACATTTAAAGCAATGGTTATGTCATCAACAGGTAAAATGCACCTAATTTGAGTCTTTGACACCACTTGTTTTAAATTTATTGTATGATAAAGTTCTTCACAGTTTAAAATATTGTGAAGAAATGTGTTTATGTAACTATATTCACATAGATATTATGTACACATACTATGTATTTGATGTACCCATAAATTTTGAATATGTGTGTGCCAGGAGGATACCCCACACATATGCAGGAACCCTGAATAATAGGTTGGTGTGAACTGTGAAATGATTTCTCAGAAATACTTAGAAATAAGGGAAGAATATTATTATGAATAATTATAATAACAAAAAAATTTACCTTATTTACATAGTGCCTATCTCCCAAGAGGTAAATATGCTTTATAGACATTTTTTAGTATCTGTGAGGTGGGGCATTAAGTACACTATCAATTTTCATTTTCCACAACCAACTAACCTGCCCAGGATCATACACTTTAACAAGCAGCCGAACAAAATACAGACATGAAGATGTCCTAACTTGCAATGTCTCCAATTACCAGATCAAATGGTCTTGTGGTGAAATCAAGTCTTCCTCATACAACAGAATTTCTACCACAAAGGATTACTTTTTAAGTCCTCATATATTTGTGATTGTGCGCTATATTTATACCACAGGGAGATCAAAATGATTTTTGGTTTTGGCAGATGAAAAAGTCTAACATTCAGTGTGACTATAATTCAGTGTAACTTCTCCAGTTTAAGTGCGACACAGCTGATTGGTCTATAGGGGAAATGCGGTCAATGTCTAACCATGGCTGAAGAAACCTCAATCCAAACAGCTACTGTATGATTACAGAGATAGCCTACAATCTTGTATTGTCTTAAAGGTCTTTTCTATCTCCACATATGGTATACACATATAAATAAGCATTTTAGCACAAAAGGTACAGTTAGCATGAATCAGTTCATGTTTAAATAAACAAAGGCCTTAGGGGTGAACTTTAAAGGCCAAGAGCTCCTCAGAGTGCATGTTGTTTAAAGATCGAAGATCTGGCAACTTTAGAAGAAGTTTTGTAAAAATAGAGGCCTCGTTTGGATGGTTTTTCATTATTAAGGTCCTTAGTGCACGGATGAGAGTTTCCTGCAAAGCCTCCACAGAGTTGACGTTTTCTATTCCAGATCGATCTAATAGAGAGTAAAGAATAGACAGACATGAACAAGAGGACATGTTATTAACATTAAATATAAAGAGAAAATATGAAATATAAATATAATTTTTGCTCATCAATGAATCCAAAACAAGGTTTTATACATTGGAATAAAGGCAAAAGATAGTTGACAACATTTTTTAAATCCCAATGGCAAATTTCTGTATCTGTTATATTATAAAGAGATATCACACAGTACACTTGATAAATCAAAATTCTTTAGTTTAGTATTTTGTTTGCAAAACTAGAGGTTCTGATTTTTAAAATTAGATACCATCTGCTAATTTCAACTGCTCCTGACAAAATAAAATGAAATTTACAAATATATTTTTTCTTCATATGGAATACATCCACATTTTTGTATGTTTTTGTATGTTACCATGTATGGCAGGCAATCTCTAAAATGGCGACCTCATCCTGGTATCCACACCCTTGTGTATCCCTTTTCCCTTGAGTGGGCTAGACTTACTGGCTCACTACTGATGAATAAAATATTAGATTACAAAAAAAAATGGCTTCCATATCCAGCACACTCTGTGCACTTCCTCTGAGAAAAGCCAGATGCCAGGTGCCATGATGCGAGCTGCCTATGAGGTGGCCCATATGCTAAGGAAATGATGGTGGTCTCAAGCCAACAGCCAGCAAAGAACTGAGGCACTCAGTCCAACATCTTGCAAGGAAATAACTCCTGCCACAACCACATGAATAAGCCTAGAAGCAGATCCTTCCTTAGCTGAGCCTTCATAGTCGACCACAGCCCTGCTCACAGTTTGACTACAATCTCCCAAGAAACCTTGAGCCAGAGGCACCCATCTAAGTCATACCCATATTCCTATCCTAAGAAACTGTGAGATAATAAATGTTCGCGTTTTTAAGCCAGTAAGTTTTAAGGTAATTTGTTATGCATTAATAGATAACTAATATACTATGCAACTTTATTACCTAGTTATATTAACCTGCATTCACTTCCATTTAACATACTGTATTTATTAAGCTTGTCATACAAAGTGTTAATAAACTAGTAATGTAGTATAAGCCAGCATTAAAGGAAAGTATCTTAAAATTAATGCTGTTTGCCCATGGACTTTTTTTTTTTTTTTTCAACCACCAAGGGCTATTTCTTCCCTTTACAACAGGAGGCAGTAGAGCACAAGAAATACTCAATGGCTCCCAGTATAGGGAGCTGTAATTAATAAGAAAGATACCGTGAAGGAAGCAAAAATCTCTGGCCATTTACTCCCTTTTTATTCATTATTCACAAGGATATTTAGGCTCTGCATTGTAACTGGTAGCTAAAAAGGCCACTTGCAATGCAAACACTAAAATTTCATAGTAAAGGGAAAAGTTTAATTCTAAATGCAGAAAAAAAAATGATAAAAACAGGTTTATCTTACATTTAATAAAATGTGGATTATTATTCAACTATGTGCTAATTATTACAGAAAAACACAATTTGAATGTTGACTATTGGTTTGGGGGGGTCATATGCTTTCAGACAAAATTGTTACATGGACAAAAGACCTCTTAACATTTGACTGTGGTCATACAATCATAAGGGCCATATAAAACTATTTCAATAAGCCTTCAATAATATTTCCAAGAGTCTCCCTTGCTTTTAATATTCAAGTAATTGTTTTCCTCAACATCCTTGCCATTTATTAATTCCCTTACCAAAATACTTACTGAATGTATATGGCTACATATGTGATAGGTGCTAGGGACTTAGCAGTCAACATAACAAACCAAAATTCCTTCCCTGAGAGAGCTCTTCTAGAAGAAAAATGCCTGGTTTGAATCATATCATCAGTAATTTACAATACCAACAACAGGGAAAAGAATGACAGTAAGCCCTACAAACAAAATAATCTAGATAGGCAGAGAAGGATACTTGAGTTGGAACTAGTATTTTGAGTCTTTCAGTGAATACTGTGTTGGAAAGACCTATGCTGCTTCTATACAACTCACAACTTCAGGAAAATGGATTCTTACACCTAAAAATGTAAATTTTTCTAAAATCGCAATTTCTAAAACCATGATTTCATGATTTCAAGGCCAAATAACCTACCTACAAATCTAGCTGATCATAAACAATAATCCTCTAGAAATTATAACAGAATGTACAGACTGAAATGAAAATTAATCTTCTAAATGGTATATTAAATGCTACACTTACTTTATAGTTTATAGTATAGTTTAATTCATGATATACCTGTCCTCTGCTTCCTTAAGCTTAGAGTTCTTCATCCCTCACCACCAAATCTCACCAAATCTCCTATGAACATACACAAGATGAAAGTCAAATTCCTTCCACAAAACCTCTATGAGGACAAGTAAAATCCATATCCAGATGAACTTTGTTCTCACACCTATATGCCCATCCCTAATCTTCAACCACAAGTGACTGCTGCCATTTCACACAACCTAAAGAAGAATTTACCTTCCAGGTATTATTCCCTTTTTCTCCCTGGTATCAAGTCTTCTAACCTCACAGGCAAACATCATGTTTGAGATTCTACCTTAGCAGCTACAGCTATTCTGTTAACAAGCAGTATAGCAGAAAGGCTTTGAAGCTAGACTAACAGGAGTTCAAATGCATGCTCAGACAATTTTTTAAAATGCATGATCTTGAGCATATTAATCCTTCTGTTCCTCAAATTTCTAGCCTGTATTTGAGAATAACATATCCTAGCTCACATCAGAGGTCTGTTGTAAGGATAAAATTATATAATGAGATCTAGAAACTAACTAGCACTTTTTCTGATAACAACCAAAACAAAACCCAGATGGTAACTGTAGATTCCAAGAAAAACAAAAAACTATTTTAAATATAAAGCAAATATAATGGTTGCTTAATTTTAAGCAATTAATAGAGAATATAAATAATCCATTTGTTATCTGATACTTGGAACATTCTCCCTTGGGAGGCACAGGTTTAGGGCAAGATTTATATTGCCTTGGGGCGCCTAGATGGCTCAGTCAGGCATCTGACTTCAGCTCAGGTCATGATCTCGGGGTCCTGGGATCGACCCCACATTGTCACGTTGTCAGGTTCCTCACTCAGCAGGAAGTCTGCTTGTCCCCCTCACTCTTCCTCTGCTCCCCCTTCCACTGCGCATGCTGTCTTTCTCTCTCAAATAAAATTTTTAAAAAAATTTATATTACCTTGTCTACCATTTCAACCCCGCTGTGTGAACACTGTACTATTTACATAATCCTAATACTGTAAATGAATATTTTTTACTTTTCAATATTTAGAATCTGATAAAGCATGGAAACTAATCACACCTACAGAACATAATGTATTTTCATTCTTGACAATGTAAAAGAAATGGTATAGCAAAAGAAGCCAGGATATGGAAGAAGGAGGGTACTGTCTTCCTGTCTAAGGAGAAGATTCAACCTAAACTATCTGAAAGATTATGTAAAAATGAAGGGTCAAAGAATGTGAGCATATTACAATTTTATATAAAACAAAGCAACATAAAAACTTTTAAAAAGAAGATACTTTTGTCAGTTATACCTACTCAGTAAAAAGAGGTATAAACACAGTATTTAGAAGTGGGTGGGCAACTCTCAGAACAATTAAGAAGATGGTTAGAATTCCAGTTCTCTGAAGAGTAGGCTGGGAGAAGGAAGGAGAGACTTTTATCCTCCTCTATAATTTCTGAATATTATTTTCCTGAATAGATACTGTTTTAAAAATAACAATAGTCCTTTTTAGGTGGTAAAGATTTAAGTTTGACATGAACACTATCATATGTTTAAGTGAAAGCAACATACTATTTTAAAATGCATGAAATTGTGCATGTGTTATGTGTTGCTTGTATACCTTCATATAGGCAGACAGAACAAAAATAAGAATGCATTATACTCTTCTATAATCAATCTTTTCCACTTGGTATGTCAAATACTTTTTATGTACCGTAAGTCAATAAGCAGATAAATGGTACATGGATGGACAGGCGAACAGATAGAGACCCCCTAATGTTGACAGTGATCTTTTTTGGTAGCAATATTATCATCTTTATGTTCATCTTAGTATTTTCTACTTTTGCAAAAAACCCATATTCTTATGATCAGTAAACAAGGCTTTTTTCAAAAGGAGATTAAAACAAAGTAAAATTATGTTCGCTTGGTAGAAAATATAAATAGCATATCTCCTGGTACAGAGCTCCCCCTTATCCCCTGCCACCGTTTCTTCCTTTTCACCATCTCTGAGACAGTCCCTCCTGCTTCACCTCCTTCTACCACACCTATCTCAGGAGAGTTCACTCCACTGCCTCCTACCTGAGGTTATTTCAACAGCCTCTCAGCCTGACTCTCCAGCTCTAATGACTCACTTGTCTAATCCACCCAAGATAAACATGCAGAAATTCTAATGTCAAACCATCACTTTGTTCGTGCCTCATCATTCCCCTACACTGACTTTCCACTGCCCCATATTTCAGTCAAAACTCTGCTTAGTTCTCCTCGAAGTCACTCCGGAACCTGGTGCCCTTTAACTCATAAGTCTCTGTCCCTTTCCTCCTTGATGTACACTTTGGGTTTTAGCCACCTGCCCCTACCCTACCTCATGCTCTCCCAAGTTGCTCCATCACTGTTTTAATAGGAAAATCTACTAACCCATCCTTCAAATTCCAGCTCTACTTCCATCTTCCCCACAAAGCTTTCTCAGGTAATTTCCTTCCTAGAACCCCTACTTCCTCAGTCAGAACCACATGGTTTAATACCATAAAGCTTTTTGTGTTAGTTCTGTCTCTCCAAATAAAACATAAATGCTTGGAGAACAAGCTTGTGTCTTAATGCTTGTTCTGTCTCCCCCCTCACACATAATGAGCAGATAAAGAAATTAACAAGTATAGATTACCTTTAGTTTCACAATAATAGATTAATCTGATATCAACTCAAAAACCATTAATGATTACTTATCAAGAGAATGCAAAATGGTAGGTAAAGTGCAAGAGGCATTAATGACAAGGTTACTAAGAAAATAGCTATCCCTTATTAACCTGTTAACTCTCATACGATTCTGTATAAGTACGTTTTTAGTTACCTAGGTAGAGCTGATCAGAACAGGTAGCCAAATTATGCTTCCAAATGACGTAAGTCTTTATTTATACCACTGATGTACAGGCCCTTTAAAATATACAAAGAACTTACTCTCCTTAGGAGTTACTGATTTACAGTTTAGCCACATAAGCGGGGGTTATAACTTATATTTTATAACCCCCACAGTACCTGGTACAATGGCTTTTACACAGTAGGAAGCAAATAGGAAACAAAATAAGTAATATCAAAATACTGTTAAATTCTCAACAAATGTATTAAAATAAAGTTAGTGATACCTAAAAACGGCTGGTACTTATTTATATATCCCCAGGAAAGTCGCTGTGTATCAATTTCCCATTTGCTACTATCTTAATAGCTATTATCTAAATTGAAATACGTTGCCTTGTATGAGGAAAACTGCTGCATCCTCGAGACGGACTGGGAAACAAGGGTTTTGGGTAAATGTGTTAACCTGCCTCCAGACTTCAGTCTCCTACCTCCGGGACCCAGCCCAGCCGTCCCTGGTGCAGACGAGCTGTCCCCACAGCCCACGTCTTCTGCCCTGCCCGTTTCTCCTGCCTAGTGGGCATTTGTGCAATTTGGGACTTCTATTTCCATAAGCTGACCCAGTAGTCTTGATTTAAGGACCTTCCTTCAGCTCTGAACAGATTTTTCCCCTCAATTCCAAAGATAATGAACCTTTCCAGTTTACTCATTTGTGGGTGGCTTCTTTTGCTCTTGACATTCAGTCCTGTTGTAATTACGTCTCAAATGGTGAAAATCAGTCTCAAGTCAGTCCCAATAAAATACGAACCAAGAAAAAATAAATAAATAAATAAATAAATAAAATAAATTGAAATACGTTGGTCAGAAATAGCTATAATATAAATGCAAGGTGGCAGGGAAATTGGAAAACATCATCAATGACTCATATAAATAAACATTAAATTAAAGGACTCAAACATCTTTGTCACTCATTCAAACAGTAACTAAGTACCTATTCTGTGCCAGACCCCAGGTTGGCTCACATGGTACAATCCCTTCCTTATACAGGATGAGGAAACCGAGACCCAAAAGAACAGAATTATTTATGCAAGTCACACAGAAAATTCAGTGGCAAAGCTGGGTAAAAGCCTACTCGTAATTCACCAATTTTTGGAACAAACCACACTAATATATCTTGATAATTTTAACATTTTCAAGTAATACACATTTTAATTAAAACTTAAATTCGTATCAGAACCACCTAATGTTCCAAAAATTAAATCCACAAAAATAACAATTTAGACTTGTAAAAATTATGAGCAAAAGTTAAAGACTAAGACTTGTGGTCAATGTGAGGCCTAGATTTAAACATCATTTTATTACTATACAGAATAGTATAGTAAGTAACAGATTCACACAGTCCAGCATCTGCTTAAGGCCCTCTCGCCTTATAAATAGCTTGCTGGAACGTAGTTCCACCTTCTCCCCACTTGATAACTGTATTCTGGGTGCAGCACAATTTTGAACCAGCCTACTTACCTGCAGATACCAGGACAACAGCTGTAAACAAACTCATCTCTTCATCACTAAGTTGGAGGGCATTTAGCTTCTCACTAAATTCAAACATAGAGTTTAGCAGATCCCCTGCTCCCATCGAGTGTAAATCATCGACACTGTATTTCTTTCCACTTAAAAAGGTGACCGTACGCTCCTTTGCATCAAACAACGATGCAAACCGTACCATTAAAACCTGGAAGGAAAAAAAAAAAAGACTTAAATGTATTTGAAGGAGTTCAATACTAAGACAAAAATCAGTATTCAAGTAAGTTAAGAAACATCCTACATATAAAAGAAAGTTGTAAAAGAAAAACCAAGTTTATTTTTACCCAGAACCATTTCCTTAAGGCAAATTCTCTACCAAAGCAATAAATATCCCAAGAACATCAAAAAAATTCCAGCCACCAGTGGCAAAATACTTGAGTCCTATGATACTCTGAAACTATTAATAAAGATTCTGAAATGCAAATATAAAATTAAAGCAGGCAATAATGCCAAGAAATCTGAAACTGAGCCTTGGCCAAAGGCATTAAAGAAACTCTTTAAGCTACCAAGTATACCACATGGACTCTAAACCATAAGTAAAAAGAGCAGTGGAGACATCAAAACACCAAATGCAGCCAAGGCAAATGCAGCAGATAAACTCTAATTAGACTATTTTAAGAAACTATAACCCAAAGAGACAATACACAAAGAAAACTATTACAGCAGAAGTGTTCCAGACACCAAGTTGTATTTCAAACCAAACCAAATCAGTCAACTGCTTATCTACAGCACTCCCTCCCCTAGAGTAAATGGCAACACCTATGTCACATACTTCTTTCATAACCAGAGGAATACTGAACAAACACCTCCCCTTTGCAATATTCCCAAAGACTTGTTTTATTCAAGACAATCCAAAAGAGAGTGAGCCTTCTATGAAGATGGCACTAACTAGAACACAGCAATCCCAAGACAAATCACAAAGTGGAAAGAACACAAGTGCTAGAGTCTGGGATTTGTGTTATGGTCCTCTGTCAGAAATTTATTGGTAATCCCAGAAAAATCTCCTCACCCCTCTGGATCACAATTACTTAACCTCAAAAAATGGATGAATTGAACTTGATCACTGACACCCCTCTAAGATTTAGAGTTTAAATCTTACCTCTAATGTTTTCCTTTACATTGAAAAACCTAACCTAACAGTTTTACCTTTAAATTATACCATAGGTATTTTATTTATGAATATGGCTCCTTCTCCATTCTGGTTCAAGTGCCCCCGAAAACAGAGCATAAAGCAAAAGTTTATGCAGAATGTGCAGTACCATATGTGAGAACAGGTTTGAGGAAAAAGGAAATGAGACTGGGAAGGGATGACAGCAAATACCAGAGGATGTATTACTGAGCTAGCCACCACTCCGTATTCATTAACAACTGAGAGCTCAGTCTGTGGGACCAGCAGGGAAAAGTGAAAATATATCCCGATTCCCATCCCCCACTGATCAAAGATGTGACCCACTAGACACCAACTTCCACCCACCACCCTGCATTTCAGAATAATGTTTAAGTGAGCTCTGAGCAAGTCCTGAGGCTCCTCACACTTCAGCAGCACCAGGGAAGCCCTGGGGAAGATAGGTGGGAGGCACCTAACACAGCACAGACAGAGGCATTCTGTGTCCTACTCAGGTTGGCAACAGTAGCTGCCCCATGTCCAGGCAGAATGCATCACAGTAAGAGAAGCCAGAGGAAAAAAAGTAGCAAGGATTCTGGATGAGGAGAAGCCAAGAGAGTCTAAAGTAGCACGTAAGACACGTCTCACATAACCCCGAAATATTCTACAATCTCCTTAAAGAGAAAAACTACGTTCTATTTACCCTTTGTACTCTGTACTGAAACACCAGGCTAGGCTTTCAGACTCTGCCTGCGGTCCTCACCTGAAAATAATACTAGAACCTGGAGGAAGTCTGTATGCTGAGAACAGAGAGCAGTTGTATTTCAAGTCCTAAGAATCTCTGGATTTATCTCATTTCTTCCCAAGATTCTGAGATGGTTATTCTTTTGTTGGTAATTTCAGCCTCTGGACTATAAATACTTCTTTAGAAAAGAATGAAATGGTACACGAAAATAAAATACTACACACACCCTGCATCGATATTCTAGATAAATAAAACCTACCTCAAAAGTCCCAGCCTTCAAAAGGTTGACCTGGTCATGCTGAGAGAGATCTCTGAATCCAGGAATACGTTTTGCAAATTCCACCACTTCTTTCACTGCTGGGGTGAAGCTCATTGAAAATTCTTCCCAGATTTCATGCCCAGATTTATGAGGATCCACATATGGAGACTTACTCATTGGACAAACCTAACATGCACAAAACAGAAAAACTCTTAAATTGTGAGAGATGGTAAAGAAACTTCGAAAGTGGCATCTCGATCATTGGAAACCCCAATGTAAAAATAACTCTCAGACACAGGTAAAATCTACTAATAGTAACACCTTCTCTTCTTGCTACTTGCCTTATGTTAGAAAGCCTCATGGCAGCCTAGTCTGAACAGCAATTAACGCATCATAAAAGAGGTAGGCTAAGCTATTTCAAAAACCTGTTGCACGGGTTTACGAGTTTTGTTTTGTTGTTTTCAACACTGCTGCCACCTTATGCTGGTTTTAAGATTTTCAAATTCATACATACTTCATTGTCAATCCTATATTCATTAGTTGTGGCAAATATTATAGTTATTATTTCTTAGATAAGGAAATGAGATTCTAAGAAGTTTATCTAAATACAGCTAGAAGTCGCAGGCCTAGAACTCAATATTTAGTTAATATTTCAAAACTCACTTTTTTCCAAATGACACGATTACAGTATTATAATTTCAAAGGAGGATAGTGAGATGCCTCACTTTTTTAAAAAGGTCATTAACCATTTATTTCATTAACAGTGGTGTGACTACTGGCCTCCATTTGTTTAATTAGGAAACAATGATGGGAGATACAAGGGGCACCTTTTACATAAGGACTGGTGAGGAAAAACCAGGAAGCCAAAGAAGGTATAAGAACACTAAAAAGATTATGAACATTCACTGTATATTCTGTATATTAGTAAAATCGCCTTTAAATTTTCACTAAATCCATAGGAGATCCAGGAATGGGATGATTCTATAACCATGAAGAATACCACAAAATTAGAACCTAAATGCTTACAGATTTTTTTTCCCTCCTTAAGGCAGCCACCAAGTCTAATAAATATAAATAAGGTCACCTTTCAGACCCATGGAATCAAATCCTTGCAAGTGACAAAAAAAAATAAATAAACAAAAGAACTGGGGTAGAGTCAGCTATTTTGAAAATGAAAAAAGAAGACTTTAATTACCTGACTGTAGAAAATACCAAGCACTATCAAAGGACCTCATGGTTTATACTGGAAATGGTGTAGTACTGCTGTTTCTGATGAAATTTTGGCTGAACATAAACACTGTACTTTCATGTAGACTGTTGTATTTGATAAAAAAAAAAACTTGAATAACATTAACTCATCTCATAAGATGAAGTCTGAGAAAATCCTTAGAAACTAGCATATTAAATTAAAATAGTCCTAAATTCTCAAACAGTAAAACATCTATCCATGTTCTATATTCAAAGACCTTTTTACATTATAATAGTTAAAGAAAACACTTTCCAAAGAAATCAAAGGATTACTAACTGTGGCAAACTAAATGATCAGTCCTTTGAGAAAATCCCACAGCTAGTAAGATAGTAATTAATCAGAATGCTTAAATTTTGAAAGGGATTTCTAAGAATTAAAGGACCAATTCTACATGATCCATATTTTATATAAAATCCTAATCCCAATCATAGTATCAACCAAATCATATGCTTTTACCTAGTTCTGTGTCAATTAGGTCAATCAACAAATGATGTTATTAGAAGTATTTAACCAAAAATATTGCACAAAACTGATTCTGTTAAGTCTCAAGTTTTGACACCACCCCTGCCCCTGAATTTGGTATACTGCCCCCAAATAAAAGAAAACCTTCAAAAGCTTTCCTTGATGCAAGTTGGGCAAAAAAATTGATTTCACTATACCAGATGCATTCTCCCTCCAGTGTTGCACAGGTAACTATTCTTGTTCTCATTCTGAGAAAATCCATCTATCGAAACTCTATCACATACTCGTTGAGTATAAGCATTGGAGAAGTTCATACAATGTCCATTTGCAATACAAATGGCATGCCCATTTGGGTAATGCATTATGTTCCTCCCTTTGTACTGTCCATTGAGGTGCTGCTGGCTCTCACTACATGGAAAATGGCCGCTAAGCCCACTGCCACAATGGTCATGATTTAAATTATATTGCTCCATGCTCTTGGGAATCCGTTCTCTCTGAGGCTGCATGGTCTCTGCTGAGTTTTCTCGCTGCTCTTGATTATACATAAAGGTATCCTTGTGCGCCCTGGTCACCATGCCAATCACTTCATCCTTTGCAAAATCAGAAGAGGGAGAAGAGCTTTTGATGTTTTCTTGTTCCAGCTGGGGCTTGGGTCGCAGCTGTTCCTGGGCTGGTAAGGCTGTCTGTTCATGATGTTCTAATGGGTCATTCTGCAAATGACCACTGAACTGGCTGTTCATCATGGTCTTCATCGCACTCTGCATTTCAATTAGCATCCTCTGTTTTTCACGCTTAGGAATGCGACCAAACCGAACAGCTATTGAAGAAAAAGGTATTTTAACATCTATATTCTAAATAAGACCTGTTTATACAAATGAATAGCACCAAATTATCTGTTAGCTATGGCCTCTAGTGATACAAATAAAAAATATCTGTATGTCTCTGGCCCAAATTATTCTAAATTTGCTGGTTGTATTTTTGATGTACATAAGAAGTGAAAAGGAGAAAAATTTAGGTATTTTAGAAGCAAAGTTTTAAAAATTTGAAATTAACTAATAAAAATCACAGTGTGAAACAGATCAGCATTACTACACAGCACCTATTAACAAGGCTGAAGGCTGGGTTCTTAAGAAGGCACATGGGATTCAGCTACCCACAGCCATTAATTAATGTTAATGGAACCTAGTAGGTACAAGCACTCCCTGAACATCTAACCTTTGTCAATTCATTTTTGTAACCCTATTCTCAAGACCCAACTATTAAATGATTTGCTCTTTTTCCAGCTTCTTAAAAAAGAAAATCTTTTTAAAAAAATTTTTAATTAAAAAACACACACACAGTCAATAGAAATGCAGTTATTAAAAATTTGCTGGATTTTAATTAAAATCAATGAAACAAAAATTAAATCATTCATCCTCCATTATTTTAGAGGCCAAGTTTTAGAATGTGTTCTGTCTCCAACATTCCTATCCCTGAGGGACAGAAAAGAAAAGCTTTCTAGTCTAATATTTATACAGGGATCATAAAAATCCAATATACCGGGAGGAGGGTGGGAGGATGGATTAGCCTGGTGATGGGTATTAAAGAGGGCACATTCTGCGTGGAGCACTGGGTGTTATGCACAAACAATGAATCATGGAACACTACATCAAAAACTAATGATGTAATGTATGGTGATTAACATAACAATAAAAAATTTTTTTAAAAAAATCCAATATACCCACCCAGCAAGAATGCCTTCCTAATCTAATTGTAGCCTCTGATATTATTGCTATCATGGACAATTTTATTATCATGTTTCATCTCTACTCCCTCCTTCACAAACGACTGCCATTTTTGTTCTTTTGAGGAAATCACAATATCCACCAACTTTGGATCAGAATTTCTAGTAATATAAAAAAAATTTTCAGGCAAATGAAATCTAAAACATCAACCGCTGAAATCCATTACTCAAGAAGCTCTATTACAACAGTATTTGTGTACCATATTAGAGTAACTTAAGGGACTGCTTAAGTGACGCTTCCCTAGATAAGTATCAGGTTCATTCTTAGCAACTCTTAATTAATCCTACTAAACTAATCCCTCTGAAAACCTCATACTCTTCTGTTATGTTACTTAGAACTAAATGAGACTATCCAAAAGTGATTTCCGTAAGCATGATAGAAGAGTCAAATTTTCCAGTGATGCCATCCACAGAAAATACTAACAGTCCCGCAAATTAACTTTTATTTTTTATGGGAATGGATCATGACAGAATTTAGCAACCACCTCCACTCCAGACCCTACTGTTTCTTTCAATTTTGTATCTCCTTTCAACATATTCAGAACCTGTGCCCTAAAGGCACATTATCGTCTCAGAGCTAAGAAAGTCACAGAGATAATTCACATAGGAGAAAGGGTTCCTCAGAAACGTTGAGAAATCAAGGAGAAAGAGCCAAGGATTCCTATATGGGGGAAAAAAAAAAAAAGAGGGGCACCTGGGTGATTCAGTAGGTTAAGCCTCCAACTCTTGATTTTGGCTCAGGTTGTGATCTGGGGGTCGTGGGATCGAGCTCTGCATTGGGCTCCGCACTGGGCATGGAGCCTGCTTAAGATTCTCTCTCTCCCGGCCCCCTTTACTCCTCCCCCTCAAAAAAAGAGAGAGAAAGGGAGGGGAAGGGAGGGGAGGGGAGAGGAAGGGAGGGGAGGGAAGGGAAGGGAAATGAATTCTTGTTTTAGGAAAAAAAGTATTCAAATTGTATACTAAAAAAGCGGGGGGGGGTTTACAAGAAGCCCCAAAAAAGAGCCAAAAGCTGTTTTTCCAGGGTGATAACACTAAAATTTAACTTTAATGAATCTGGCATCTTATAAGGCAACAAAATGTGTTTTCTAAAATCTGCTTCACTCTAAGCACAAGGCCACTGGTAACTGGCCTATAGGTCTGGTTTATGCTGAGGAATAAAAGCCTAGCTCCATATGTTTTAAGAAGAGTGCTCGTTAAAGTAGGAACATACCATCTCTTGACATTCCAACAGACAGACACTTTTTGAAGCGACACTGCTGACATCTGTTTCTATTCATTCTCATTATAGAACAGTTTTCATTCTTCAGGCACTTCTTGTACTGAATGTTTTGCTGAATGCTTCTCCGAAAGAAACCCTAAGAACAAAGGAAAATGTACTCAGCCATTTAAAAACATCCAGATGAAATCCTTGTAAGCATTCCCTCCACAACTGACTATCAAGTATTTTACTAGCTACCTGGTAAATAATTTTGGCTTAGAACACAGGGATATAATACTGACACAAAGAATTTAACTGGGTTCTAACTGTTGTTAGTAAGCACCTCTGCCTACCAGCCAAACAACTCTTCTTCCCCTTCCTCCCTTTGGAGAATCTTGGAGCTTGCCAAGCACCCCTCTACCACACTTTACCCTGTTACCTGCCCCTGCCTACAGCCACACTTTCCAGCCCAAACTTTAATCACATACAAATCCCAAAACTCTTGAAATATGAATGACTGATTTTTAAAGAGTTGACAGAGAAATGTGTTCCACAGGTATCATTCCCTCACTAGCACCAAGGACTCCATTAGAAGAGCTTGGTCTTTCCTGCATCATTACCGGCTGACACCAGCAAGGTCTACTCACATGTGTCAGATATTCCTGGCTACTTTGTCAGCAACAGGTACATGTGACACCACACACCCGCAGAGCAGCTAGTGATCCAAGGAAAGACAGTTCCCAGCTAGATGGCTACAAATAACTGCCTTTACTATACAATTTAAGCATGTGCTCTGTGATGGGTCTTTAAAGAGCTCCAGCTTCATGGTCTCAGGAAGAACAGAAAAGTCAAGGCACAATTACCAAAATTTTAAATTGCAGTTTCCTTGAATATTATAACTAACCACACATTTCAAGAATCTGTGTAATTTTGAAATACAATATTTTTAAATTTTATTACAATATTATACTTGAACACAAAAATGTATGAACTAGACATATCTCTAAGAGGGTATAGAACAATTATGTGTATTTATCAAGGATACACAATTAGGCTCATTTGCTTGTGCTTTTGTTTCCTTATCAATAAACTGAGAATGATGCCTGCTCTACAATTATTTCACATTCTTATTTAAAAGAAAAAAAAGAATGAGTAAAACAGTACTTACAGAATTTTTTATACAGTGGAAAAGTGCTACTTCTATATTAAATACTGACTAGTCTTGTGAAGTGACCCAGCCATTAAGAGCTACAAAACTCACAATTTATTCAGAGCTACCCTAAAAAATATTTCTTCTTCCATCATGTATGTTCTTTATCTTGCTCACCCATCATATCTTGCCAAGCTGGATTCCTGCTCCTGGCTTTCAGTCAGAAAACAGCAAGAGCAAATGTCTTGGCCATATTAATTTTTGATACTCAGGAGAAATAGTTGTGTCAGATTTTTAAAAAAGAGAGATTCCCTGGATTTAAGTAGGAGGTATAGACTATCTCACTTGGAATTAGCTGACCCTCTAACCAAGAAATATTCAACAAACCTTAAAAATAAAATAAGGTTTCCCAAGCGTTCAATTTATATTCAAGATTCTTTAAGTCACTTGGCACTACTTCTGAAGATACCACATTCTTACAAGTATGTAGGAATTATTCCCAACTCCTAATATCTGACATATCAGAATGTCAACATATCTGAGGAGACCTATTCAAAGTTTGTTTTAAACTAAGTTCCAACAAGGCAGCAGTGCCTTGTCTGTTTTGCTCCCTGCTATTTCCCCACCACCTGGAATAGTGCCTGATGCATTAATGAATAAGCATCTGTGCACTTGGTTTCATACCATAATTAAGTTTGAGTGAGATAGCAAATTTATTCTGATCAAAATCTTAAAGAAAAAAAAGAAATATTTTCACTGAATTAAAAATGTATTTTTCGAGGCACCTGGGTGGCTCAATTAAGCGTCTGCCTTCGGCTCAGGTCATGATCCCAGGGTCCTGGGATTGAGCCCTGCATCAGGCTCCCTACTCGGCAGTAGGCCTGCTTCTCCCTCTCCCTCTCCCCCTGCTTGTGTTCCCTCTCTCGCTGTGTCTCTCTGTCAAATAAATAAATAAAATCTTTAAAAAATAAAAATATATTTTTCAAAACAAGTTACATTTATATACTACATAAAATGCTTAAAACTTTAAGAGTAGCTGCTGACTTCTCTCATCCTCCCAGGTTATCAATTGTGGAAATTGGAAAGGCTAACTCCAATTTCTTTAACCCCAGAATCAGTAGCTTACCTTACAGCCTTCACAAGCATGAACTCCATAGTGGAATCCTGATGCCACATCCCCACAGACTTTACACAGTAGAACCATGCCACTAAATTCTAAGACACAAACAGACACAAAAGTATAAAGCTGGAAGAAAAACTTCAACTGTTTTCTTTCCAACTGATTCCAACTTATTTTATTCAACTTGTAAGTACTCTGAAAAGATACATATTTCATATTTACTTTTACAATGGGAAAGAAAATTCTTTACACCAAATTAACAAATCCAAGGATATCTTAGTTTTCTTTTAAATACAGTTTATGGGACTGCCAAAAATATCTTGAGAGCCTGATGATTTTAAACATACACTGAAATTCTATAAATCTAGAGTTACTTTACACCATATAGATGCAACCAGAACTAAAAACAATTCTCCTTAGTAAGAATTAAGAAGTCAGATAAAAGAGTCAATCAACAGAGGTGTGAACAGATGTCTCCACAGACTGCTGTATGATAGATACTCAGTTCAATTGACCTACAGGCACCATTCCCCCTGTATCAACCAATTTTACCTCCACACTCACTCAGGGGTCCAAATTCCACCACTCATTTAGTTATCCCAATGCTGCTTTATTTGCTAATCCCAAATGTTCCTAGCTCCAACTTCATGAAAGCAAACCCCTTCCCATAACAAGTACTCTGTTTTAGAAACCAGATTCAGTATCAAGAGTCCAGAAGAAAGGCAACTGTGAAAATGTGGTAAAAGGGGATACCCTAAAGGAAACATGGCCAGGCAGAGTGCATATCACGGATCTTGCTCCATGGCAAGAACCAATTATGACAACCCCTAGGCTGTAACTTTCAAAATCATCACTGATTTCTTACCTAACTACTAAACTATGATTACCCAAAAGGGGGTGAAATGACACCCAAATGAAAAATGATAAAATAAACCCCACCCGCAATTAATGGCACCAACCTTTGAAAACTAAAGTAACTTACTTGTCACTCCACTATGACTCTTTGTCATCCCAGGTGCACTCGATTTGCTTGTTTTCACAGAACAATCTATTCGATCATTCTTCAGGATGCCATCAATGTTGGAGAGATCACCATTTTTGGGATTACCATTGTTATCAGAATTTGAGCTATTTGGAGAAGATGGAACAGAGGAGGAGGAGGACTGGAAACTGTTCTCAGAACCTTCACTGTGACAAGAGGCAGGGCTGGAGGCTGAGCTGGAAGAACTGATATAGGCAATCACACCTCCTAGAAAAGAGGGGAGAATTCAGATAATTAGATACATGACAATATATGTTTTCTATTTTTCCAAATGTGAATAGTAAAGTCATTAACTTTAGAAACAGGTTGCTGACTAAATATCCACTCACCCTTAAAAGGAGAAAGTAACTAACTTCCTTATTTCCCCACTATTCTTCCTGCTTCCACAAAGTTCGAAGCACAAATCATTTCCACTAATTCAAAAAAGAAGAAGGTCTCACTGGCTTAATTATTCTGAGCACACAAAGATCCAAACCTAAAGCTTTTCATTTTCTAGGTTTTTTTTTTCCTAAAAGGAATGAAAAACCTTCCTGACTACCTAGCTTAGAGTAAACAAACTTTTTGTCATGAAGAAGTCTGCTTCTGGTCCTCTCTTTGCCTCCTTCATTATAGTGACACAATCCTACAAACAATGAGTTCATTTGCCTCCCCCAGCACTTGGCTAAAACACAGGTTAACCAAGAACAGATATAACATTTGGAACTCCAGATAATTTATGTCAAAATAGTGAACTTTCCTAGCTATTGCTCCCAGAATATTTCCTAAAAGATCCCTGAAAACGTCTATGACTATCCACTAATCACCAGTTCCACGCTCCCCCTTCCCCACCTGCTTCTGCCACTGGACTTGCAGACACACTTATCTGTAAACAGCTCTTAAGGAATCCAGACTCACCACCTGTTCTTCTGACTTGCTATTTACAGTAAATGTTAAAAGAAGCTGAAAGAATGCATGCTATATAACATTAAGGCTGACACTAATTCTCTCTCCATAGAGCCACTCTCAAAACACTACTCACAACCGCACCAATATAACCTCCACAACCCTGGTGAAAACTGGTCTTGGCCTCTTAGAGACTGTAAACCTCCCAGGTTAAGAAACAGTATTTTTTTTTTAAGATTTTATTTATTTGACAGAGAGACAGCGAGAGAGGGAACACAAGCAGGGGGAGTGGGAGAGGGAGAAGCAGGCTTCCCGCGAAGCAGGGAGCCCGACACAGGCCTCGATCCCAGGACCCCGGGATCATGACCTGAGCCGAAGGCAAACGCCCAACGACTGAACCACTCAGGCGCCCCTAATAAACAGTATTTAAAATTATTCTTAAGAGTATAATTTCAAACATCTTCCGTCAAAGACATAAAACACTGCAAGAGTAATCTCATAGCCAAATATATTATTCCAAATCCCAGGCCAAACAACTAATTCTCATCTTTTCTGCCAAGATCTACTGTGGTTTCTTTCCCTCTTCCCTCTATCACCAACAAACATTTATGGGCTTTTTCAATGTGCATCAGACACAACGGTAAAATTATCTCTCTTCTATCACTGTCCTGAGTTCTTATTTAAATCTACTGTTTATCTGTTTCCATCTCTTTCTCAACTAGCCTATAAGCACCTAAGTGCACAGTGTCTCTCAATTTTCTATACATAACTTTGCAAGTAATAAGCCTGCCATAAATATTTTTAAGACCTACTTCTCTGCCTTTGTGAAGCACACATTTGATAATATGGACAGATCCCAGGTATCATAAAACATTACCAGAAAGTCACAAGCAAAACAGGGCATTTCTGACAACAATCTGGGTAGCTATACAGAGTAATTACTGGAAAGTTCTGCACGTTCCCTAAGTAACAACTGCAATTTAAGCATTCACTCTGAAATAAACTTCTCTGCTAATGAAAAATGATTCCCCAATCTCTTTTTTAGATAAAAGCCATACTTTATAAGTCAACACACACACACACACAGCAAAATGCTGAGGCCAAAACAATTCCAAAGAACAAAAAGACACTTCCACTTACAGAGAAGAAAAAATTGGACAGAAGAATTTTAGGTCACTTTTAGTCTGTTTTGTTGAAATAAGATTCCAGACATGTATTTAAGTACCAATTATACATAACCAGGATGAGAAGTTCCTGAGAAGTAAAGTAAAACCGTAACTCTTAGAGATTTTGGTCAAAACCCAGAAGAAGTTAAAACAGCACCTACCATGCCAAGAAAAATACAACAGTGTTCATCATACACAAATTTAATATGCATAAATGCAACTAAATGTACTTGAATTTTAAAGACAAAAAATATAAATAATGTGGAGAATTCCATCCACTTTTCCATTCATTAAACATATGCCTGCAATCCGTCTTGAAGCTGGAGGTGTGACTCTGGTCTTTCTAGACTAACCCACTTCCCAAATGTTCTCTTGCCATGTGCTTATCATCTTCCCAGAGTGAAGTCAGAGCTTTATGATTAATATTAGATCTGCAGTGTGTTCCCCACCTATAAACCAGTCTTTCTCAAAGTGTGGTCCCTAGATCAAGAGTTTCAGCATCACCTGCAAATCTATCAGAAACCTAAGTTCTCAGGCCCCACTCCAGATCTACTGAATCAGAAACTTTGATCAACCTTTTGGTGATACTGATTCACAATAAAATAGTTACACAGTAAAACTGGGACTGTCACAAGCCAACATCTTTATCTGTGTTCAATGGAAGAAAATGCGACCAAGGGTAATTTTTTTAATTTAAGATTTTAATTATTTATTTGAGAGAGAAAGAGAGAGAGTCAGAGAGAGCGTGAGCGGGGAGGAGGATCAGAGGGAGAAGCAGACTCCCTGCCGAGCAGGGAGCCCGATGCGGGGCTCGATCCCAGGACCCTGGGATCATGACCTGAGCCCAAGGCAGATATTCAACCAACAGAGCCACCCAGGTCCCCCAGTGACTAAGGGTAATTTTGATAACAGAAATTTCATCTACTGGTTTTGAAAGCCCCTAAAACTCCAAACACAAGGAGGAAAAACTTCCTAAGTGTGAGTTTATTCTCATCACCCAGAAAAATTATGTAAAATATGTATCATGAGAACCACCTGGTACTTTTTCAAAATACATATTTCCAAGGTCCTGCCCAACTAGAGAAGGCCCCTCAGGAATGACCATTTTTAATTTTTAACAAGTTCCCCAGGCAATTCTTTGCACAAAAGAATAGCTACAATCACTGAATTAAAGCACAAATTGGTTCATAGTTTGTAAAAGTTGATGTTTTCATTGACTAACTGCCTGAATACCCTTAATATACTGTGAATCCAGAGAGGAAACAATTTTAACTTGGAAGGCTAGCAAATGTCATGTAACTGGGTAAAACCACTGTGCCATCTGTTTTCATAAAATTTTAGAGATCTGAAGTTCACATTAGAAATTCCAGGTGTTAGCAAACTACTGTTTTCACGTGTCTATACACTCAGAATAGAATGCAAAGGAAAATATTATTCTTAGTCTTTAATAAACTCCCAAAGGAACATCTCACAGCTATTTATCTTACTAAAGTACTACCACTTTAGGTGGTAAATTCTCTTACATCTCAAGATAGTAAAAGATGAGAAAGTGATGGTTTTCCTTAAAGTAAGACTTTCTTAGGGCCAGCATTTGAGAGAGCCATTTACGTTCACAAGGTAGTCTGGCTACCTCACCTGAGAAATAAGCTTGCAGAAATCAGAGCTATCCCAATGGCTTAATAACTGTTTTAAAACACTGACTGACCAATGGAAGGTATTGTTATTAACTACCCAAAATACACCTTCTTTTCAAACCTCCAAAATCAAACCTAAGAAAAATCACTAAGCTACTATCAATCCAGTTAATATCAATTCCTATCTTTAGGGAGTTTAACAATCCTTTTCAACAAGCATTTGTGCCAGGCACCGTGGTATCAAAGATGACCCATCTAGAAGCAGCTACATTCTCCTAGCAAGACCTTCAACACTGATTTAGTTGTCTTAGCATCCACTCTTGCTACCAGACACCAATCTACTGACCTGATGGTTAGTAACCCAAACGGTCACATTTTAATTTCCGAGAAAGTTAAGGAGTACATCTAATAGTTCCTCAACCCCTTGAAGAAAGGGAAGTGAAAACTACAAGTCCTCAAGTACCTACTAAATACCAAGAATAAAGTGACACAACTTCCTATCACATTTTGACCTCACAAGTATTTACTTCCATTATCCCATTTTTCACAGGAGGAACTCAGAGCTCGGAGAGGTTTAATATAAACACTGTTACTAAGTGGCAGGGCCAGGGTTGAAGGTGAAGGCCATAGTATAAACTATTATCTCTTACTGCAAAGACCTAGGCAAGCAAACCACTTTCAATCTCTCTAAAACTGAGTCACCTTCTGTAAAATGGGAATATCTGCTAGAGTTATTACAAGACTGAAATGGTGTTCATAAAAGGGGATTCTTAAAGTGCTTTTTACATACATGGTTTTTGATGATAAAGCAAGAAAGGTAAAATCCCCAAAACAGCAAGTCCCAACACTTCCAGAAACAGGCAGAATGTACTTCTTAGATGCCTCAAGCTAAAATTAGCTGAAGCAGTCTTCTCTATTTTTAGTTGGAAAAAAATCCCTGGAGCTGGGCCAGGTTCCCAGGCTAGGGCTTACCCAGTGGTCAACTTCAGACAAGCCAGAAGTCAATATCTAATTTTATACTGCTGGGAAACACTTACTGCTCGCCATATATTGGGGTTTTCTTACCCCAATTCTAGGCTTGCCCATCACCAAAACCTTCTCACTCCCACTACCCACCATCCTGGAAAGAATGCTTCAGTTCAACTCATGACTGTGCCTTATGACTTAGAACAAAACATACTTACCACCTGGAAGCTTTAGTTTTCTCATTTTAAAAGTAGGTTACCAATAATTTCTACTCACAGGATGGTATAATAGATCCAATTGAAGCACTAACCTTCCAACTGTGTCCTGAGCATCAGGGCTCCATAGAACAACATGGTCCCTTCCCTCAAAAGCCTTGTAGACCAACTGAGGACAGCTGTCTTAACCATTCATTCCAGTGCAATGCGAGCACTGTTTCATACAAATTTACTGTGAACTGCTAAGGATCACACAAGAGGACTCAGGAGGGCAAAGATCAAAAGGGGCAAACACAGCTAAGGTGACAATAAGTGGGTCTTGAAGAACATGCAAATTACTAAATGATATACCACGTAAGAGATTTAAGAAAACAAATAAAAAAATGGGATGACAAAACAAATCTGGTCTTACTTTGTTAAATAGTGTTTCTGCTCTCCATGTAAATTACTGGGGGAAGGGAGGGAGGGGGAAGACACAAATGTAACCTAGTGTCTGGGGGAAAAACAGTATGACTAGCAACAAGATTGAAAGAAAGGAATGAGGAGATTAGGAGGCTTTACTAACACCCGCCCCTTTTCCATCAGCTACAACCCTACACCACTACAAATCAAGTGGATCCACACAGTTATTTCCTTTACCCCCAAGAAGACCAGACCACCAAGATGTGCATATACTATCAAATGTCATGTGGGCTTAGACCTAATACAGCATAGTAGCTTGTGCTCCCCAAGTGGACTTTGTGGATTCAAAATCTGGCTCCACCACCTGCCTGGATTAAGTTAATTAACTTCAATCTACTTAGCTCTTTATCTTCAAATGATCACAATACCTGCCTTCATAGAATTAAAAGTGTGGTGTCAAAGTAGTGACACATGTAAAGGGCCTGGCACATAGTAAGTACTCCACAGATACTGGTGAATATTATTTTACCATCATACTAAAGAGTTCAAACAAAACTAACCCTCCCTATCCTTTCTTCGTTCCTTTAATTTTGAGTGTGTCAAATGGACCCAGTGGTTTCCCTGGAGGTTATTTCCACACCACCTTCTGAATATCTTAACTCCTTTGACTAGTCAAGCAAACTGCTACTTCACTTCTAAGTCTTTCCATGATCTTGCTGTTTCTCTCTCCAACTGACTTATTTACCATTACTGCTCTCTGACTTTTTTTTTTTCAAGTTAGGAGAAATACAAGTTTATAAAAACAAGAATGAACTATGTGGGAATGTCTTCAAAATTTTTAAAAATGTGAATTACAGCCATGTTATGAAGTTTGTGCAGTGAGTTATCATTTACTTTAAGGAACCTGGTATATTCACCCAAAATCTGTGACAGAAACATATACAGTCAATTTCTGCCACTTCACTATTTCATATCTGCATTAGTCATGGATAAGGTAAAGACACAATTATGTCATAAAAGTTAGATGACATGGTCACTGGTTGAATGTGTATTCACCATGGTACTAATAACAGTATCAATCAAACGGATGGGTCAGAGGTGAGTCACACAGCACTGAATTTGGCCCCACCCTAGACAACATTTGCAATTTGAGGAAAATTGAAGGGAATGTTTCCCAATGCTCCCTCTAACAGATATATGGCAGAAGTTGTTAATGTACTGGATAACAACTTGAGACAGGTTGACAATGGAGCCAAAAGGAACAAGATAAAACTTAAGAAAAATAATTGCAAATTCCTACACTTCAGGTCAATTATCTGCACCCATTAATGGGTGAAACCTAGCTTCAAAATAGTTCACATGTAAAGGTCCTAGTTGACTGCAAGGTTACTATGAGTCAGCAAAGCCAATAAGCCACAAAGCTCAGCCTGCCAGAGAATTCATTTGCATCAGAATCCGAAACTTGGAACTTGGTAACTGTCCAATCATTTCCACAGGAGCCTGTTCACCTCTGGGTGCTACAGCCTAAAGGGCAACAAGGATGATGATCAAAACAACACTGAGCAAGGACCAAGTAATGAGAACTGAAAATGGAAGAACTGGAGTGGTTATGTTCAACAGTGATCCAAAGGAAGTTTTATTATCTGTAGCTCCAAAAGGCAAGATTAAAATCAGTGATACTGTTCCAGGAAGGTTCAAACCAGACAAAAATTTTCTAGCCTCCTGAGCTAGCCCACCTTATAAGGCTACAAATCTGAAGAATTCATTCATGCTAAAAGCTAGGTTGAAAAAGGTTGAACCTAATAATCTCTACATTCTTATCAAGCAAAAATTTAATTCCAGGACAGATTACCCAATTTTTAAAAATACCCTCAAAGGCTAAGGAGACCCAGAGGTTAATTAAAACACAGAAAATGTCTTTATTTTTACATTGGTGGAAAACTCACAACGCATTTATTTTCAAGGTATCGTTTTTTAAAAAGTGCATATAACTTAAAAAATATAAACTGGCTTCTTTTTCTTAATTTAAATTCAATTAGCCAACATATAGTACATCATTAGTTTCAGACGTAGTGTTCAATAATTTATCAGCTGCCTATAACAGCCAGAGCTCATCACAAACTAGATTCTTCTGTAACCTCACTGGCCTCAGGTGTAAGGGCCATCATTGAGGGCAGGCAAAAGGAGAGAAGGGAGCACAGTACTGTTCTGTGACACTGTAACAGGAAATGTAACTAAAAAAATAATGATAAAGCCAAATTCTGTTGATCAGGTTCAAGAAAGGTCGGCAACCAATGGATTTTTAAAAAAATCAATTTAGGGGCACCTGCGTGGCTCAGTCGTTAAAGGTCTGCCTTCGGCTCAGCTCATGATCCCAGGGTCCTGGGATCCAGACCCACGACGCGCTCCCTGCTTCGCGGGAAGCCTGCTTCTCCCTCTCCCACTCCCCCTGCTTGTGTTCCCTCTCTCGCTGTCTCTGTCAAATAAATAAATAAAATCTTTTTTAAAAAAATCAATTTAAATAAACAATGACCAGTCTTTCATAAAGTCTCGGGGTCACTTGGGATCACCTGAGTCATCCCGACCCTACGTGAGTTGAAAGATTAGCTATGGGTGTGACCTATAGGCTCCCAGCCCGAGGGGATTTTCGAGCCTTTTTTATGACCGTGTGTAAGATAGGTCACGTCCTAGAGCGACCATTTTTCCTGGAAATACTGAAGCAGCATCATAACAAGGGCAGGTGCCGTCCCAGCTACCAGGCATTGCTCAGGAACTAAGCTCCTCAGACCTCCGAGGGGTCTCGCTTTGGGGAAGCACCGAGTCTTCCCCAAGAAACCCGCACTTCTTCCTCAGTATCCGCAAGGTCTGCGGCCCATGCAGTAGGCCTGGCCCTGACTCTGCGCGTCGAGGTCACCTCTCCGACCGTAAGGCGGCAGCCGGTACACTGCGGCGTCCGCACCCGCTTCGGGACCGCCCGGGCGCGGGGTCCAGCACGCGCACGCGCAGCCTCCTCCGCAATGTGCAACCCCGCGGGGGAGGAGGGAATCGCGACCACGTCACAGCCCGGAGGGTTCCAAAGGGGCGGGGCCTCCCGGGAGGCTGCGGCGGGGAGCGACGGCGCGCGCGCGCACCCGCCCCCACGTGTCCCTGCGGCCCCAGGGAATGTGGGTCACCGAGCCGAGCGGCCTCACGTGTCCCCGCCCGCCGCCGCCGCCTCAGCGCCCATTATGTAATGCCGCGTCACGCGCCCGCCCAGCCAACCGGCGCCCGCGCGCCGCGGAACGTAAACACAGCGCGCACGTGGCTCGCGCGGCCCGGCCATGTGAGGGGGGGGGCCGGGCCGGCGCCACGGGCCGCGCTGCGGCGTTGCAGGGAGCCGGGAGCGCGGCAGTGGAGAGGCCCGGGGGGCAACGCGGGAACCGAGCCCGAGCCGATACGCACCGCGCAGCAGCCCACCCCACAGTCCTGAGGTCACTCCCCGCCGCCGCCATACGGAGTGCCCCAACGGGATCCGAGAGCCCCCTCCGCCGTGCCCCCACTCTCCGCAGTCCGGCTCTTACCCGCATTCACCTCCATGGTGCCCTCCGGGAGGGGACCGAGGCTGCCCGCTTCCCGCAGAAGTGGCAGCGCCGCCTCCGCCTCAGCGCCGCGCCGCCCCGGGCTGGAGGCGGCGGTGGTCGCGGGGCCCCCTCATAAGCAGGGCGGGCGAGGCGCCCGGAACCCGGGCCCCGCGGCCAGAGAGCGGGCTGCAGTGAGAGAAAGCGGCGGCGGCCGGCGAGCGGCGCTCCTCGCGGAGTCCCCGACAACAAAAGCGGCGGCGCGGCGGCTTCCTGCAGCCAGCGCACCGCGGCGGCGAGGGCGGCTGACGGGGAGGGCAGCTGCGACCATGTGACCCGCGCACACACCCCCTCCCTCCGCCCGCCCCTCGGCCGGCCGCTGCGGCGACTCCGCCCCCTCGCTGCCGCCGCCGCTCCCCTTCTCTTCGGTTCTGGCTTCTTGTCTACGTCCCCTTGCCCCCCTTCCCCGTTCCCGCCTCCCCAAATCCCTTTTCTCTTTCCCTTCCTCCCTCCCCTCCAAGCCGACCTCCCGTCTCGGACTGGGATTTCCCTCCATGTCCCCCTCCTGATCCCCCCCACTTCCCGTGACACCTCAGGTCACCTCGGATGGTTACCAAGAACCGCCCCGAAGGCGCCGAACAGACCGGCCTTTCGAGACCCCCGGCGGGGCCAACCCCTGACCTCCCCACAAGTTCCGCTCTCCTCACCCCCCCCCCCCGCAACAGACCGTTAAACGCTGGACTCTGAGGGTAGAGCCCATTTCTCTTCACTCTACACCCTTTGGGTTATTTCATTCAATCGCGTAGCTTAAATAGACGTGTTCTGAGGCTTGCATTTCAAACCGAGACCTCTCTGAGCTCCGGATTCCCACTCTCGGCAGCCCCTTTGATTATGCCCCCTTGATGTCCCTTAAGCATCTTAAATTTAAGGTGTGGACAGTTGTATGCACGTGTCAAAACTCAGTGAATGCACACTTAAGATTTGTGCATTTCACTTTGTATATAAATTTTACATCAAAAAAAACTGGAAATAAATGACATGTATGCTGAGGTATGCAGCGGGAAGTGCATTGATGTCTGCAGTTGAAATGTATTACAAAAGTAAGATGGGCTGATGGCATGGATAAATGGATAGAAGTATAAGATGGTAGTTGTAGATCTTATAAATGGGTATTCATAAAATTATTTTCCAGTTTGCTCTTTGAACATGTCCAGTATAAAATGTTGAGGGAAATGTAATGTGTGAAACATTTTTACATGTGCCACACTCCTTCTGCCCCCCCCAATCCATTACTCACATACACACTTGTTCCTTCCCCATCTCAGTCTTTACTATATTGGCAAATCTGCCAGTTCCTTAAACCAGCAAATTGCATTTCTTCTGTCCTCTGTGTGTGTGTCTCACTCTGCCTTCTATACCCTAGTCCATCCATTAACAAAGCTGAGCTATTCTACCTTCGTATGTCTTCAATTTCTATCCTCTCCATCAGCACTGCTGTTACTCTAGACCAAATGACTATCATCTTTTCCCTGGGCTACTGTAATAGTTCCCTAACTGGGGAGAGGGACTGTTCCTTGCATCCACCTACAGTCATTTCTCCCTCTCAGAGTGTCATTTTTTTAAATGTAAATGAGATCAGATTACAGTGCTCAAAACCCTCCAAATAGCTTCCTATTGCACTTTCAGGAAACTCAAATGCTTTAGCCTGACCTGCAAAGCCCCGCACAAGCTGTAGGCCCTGATTCTTTTTCCAAGGCTTGCCTGCCACCCTCTAAACACTATCCTCTAACCACAGTGCTCTCTTTTTTTCCCTACCTCAGGGCTTTATCACTCTATGTGATGCTATGCAAGAGTTCCCCAGGCTACACTTAGTAGCTTGCTTTTTCATTTTATTTATCAACCACCATCTGTTTCTGAGGCCAGTATGAGCAGTCTAGAAGGAAGAAAAGAAATCATAAAAGAGGATACCTCTCTGAAAATGCTACATACTGTATGGTTCCAACTATATAACATTTGGAAAAGGCAAAGCTATGAAGAGAGTAAAAATATCATTGATTGCCAGGGGCTGGGGAGGCAGAGGGATGAAAAGGCAGAGAACAGATGATTTTTTAGGACAGTAAAACCGTTCTGTATGATACTGTGATGGTGGAAACATGTCAAATGTACAACCAAGAGTAAACACTGATATAAACTATAGACTTTGGATAATTATGATGTGTCATATAGGTTCATCGGTGGTAACAAATGTACCCCAGTGGTGTGGGATATTGCTAGTGGGGGAGGCTGTGTGTGTTCATGGGGACAGAATGTATATGGGGAACTCTCCATACTTTAATTTTGCTGTGGATGTAAACTGCTCTAAAAAATTAAACCTATTTTAAGATAAAAGAGGATAGTACCATTTAAATTTGAAAAAGAGAAGAATGGAATTGAAAATAAACCATTGCAAAGGAATGTCCCTTAAGCATCTTAAATTTAAATAAATGAAATAAAATCTGTGTCCATGAGCCTCATGTTTTCAAAAGGCCACCTCTTACCTGGGAGGCATTGTGGATAACTATCAGAGACTATAAAACTATACTCCAGTTCAGTCACCAGCACACCACTGGCCATTGAAAACGTTAGGTTCATCAGTGCCAGAGGAGGATGCTGAGCAGCATCCTAGTTGGACAGCCCCCAGAGTGCTGTAGCTGCAGTGGAAATTGCCTTTTGCGGCTGTCATTTCAAGGAACCTTATGTATTAACTCTGTAGAGTCCATGGCTGTCTGTAGGGATTCTCAGACTATTCATAGTGGATTTCTGCCTACTCCAACTTCCAAAATAATAACTCTGCTGAATGAAGTGACTGTGTCTTCGGAAGTCATCTGTTAAAGAAATGCAAATTAGGGGGTACCTGGCTGGCTCAGTTGGTGGAGCATGCAGGGTTGTAGGTTCGAACCCCATGTTGGGTGGAGAGATTGCTTAAAAAATAAAATCTTTTTTTAAAAAGGCAAATTACTTCCTGTGAAAGCTTCCTCATTAATCCTTATATCCCACTAACACCAGGGGCCCTGGGAAACTGAACACAGGCTAGGTCAATCCGGATGTGGATAAAAAAGAGAAGAGCCTAAATATTAGAGTCCTCTAGTCCTAAGATCCAGTAAAATAGATCAAGTGAGGTACTGCAGTATAAGGACCTTGATGAAAGAGGTATTGGGAAAGAAGATGGAATTTTTCTTTTTAAGTTAAGGCCAGTTAAAAGTGTCCAAAGTCATTCCTCATTTTAAAATGTTCTAATGAATACTGCTAGTTCCCAATACCATAGTAACATTCCACTTTGTCTTCTCTAGGACCTGGTTCAGGAGTTCTCGAACATTTTGATTTACACTTTTACAGTGATTGAAGACCACAAAGGACTTTTTTGTCGGATATATTTATCCATATTTACCTATTAAAAATGAAAACAGAAATGTTAAAAACACAAGAATACACAACATAAATGTCACAGAGCAGCGGCATCATCATATGTCAATGGCTTTGGGGGTTTCCTCTGCCACAGAAAATTGAAATTGCCAGGCATCGTGATATTTGTGATGTACTTTCTTCCAGGCTCTTTTTTTCTTTACTGTTCCAGTCAATGTACTAGCTCCTATATCATCACTCAAATCTGCATCAAAGTATGCCTTTACTGTAAATTCAAAAATTTGTCTATACTTATTTTTTAACTAGAAAAATAATTTAATTGAGGTGACTGGGTGGCACAGTCAGTTAAGCCTCCAACTTGATTTCAGCTCAGGTCATGATCTTGGGTCCTGGGATTGAGTCCCACGTCAGGCTCCAGCATGGAGTCTGCTTGGAGTTTCTCTCTCCCTCTTCCCCTCCCCCCTAATAAATAATTTTTTAAATATTATAACTAAGTAATAAACATTCAATTATGACATACATATGTATCATTAGGTAAATCATATTCTCATTTTATGTCTTCATAAAATATTCAAATAAATACAATATATCTGTGCATAGAAAAAATATCAACAAGATCAGTGATGTGTTTATGTGCAATACTAGAAATGACACACATATCCAACACACACTATAATGCAATAATAATATCTTACAAGATGCAATAGTTAAAGTGAAATAAGTCCTAGCAAAAGAGTCAAGTTTGTTTAACAGAAAAATATTTTTACACTGTTCCAGTTTTTAAATTTCAATTTCAATTATTTAAAATGGAGATGAACCATGAGAGGCTATGGACTCTGAGAAACAAACTAAGGGTTCTAGAGGGGAGGGGGGTGGGGGGATGGGTTAGCCTGGTGATGGGTATTAAAGAGGGCACATACTGAATGGAGCACTGGGTGTTCTACGCAAACAATGAATCATTGAACACTACCTCAAAAACTAATGATGTAATGTATGGTGATTAACATAACATAATAAATTTTTAAAAATGTTACATAAAAATGAGGCACCTGCGTGGCTCAGTTGGCTGAGCAGCCAACTCATGATTTCAGCTCAGGTCATGATCTTGGAGTGGCAGGATCAAGCCCTGAGTTGGGCTCCGCACTCAGCATGGAGTCTGCTTGTCCCTCTCCCTCTGCTCCTCCACCCCACTTACGCTCTTTCTCTCTCTCAAATAAATAAATAAAATCTTTTTAAAAATTAGATAAAATTTAAATTTAGCCCCTCAGTTACACTAGCCATGTTTCAAGTGTCAAAAGTCACATGTAACTAACAGTAACCATATTGGTCATTACAGATTATAGTCTTTCTTCCTCTGTCCAAGTCAGTATGATAAATTATCATTCCAGGAGTCTGTCCATGTTGTATAAGTTTTCAAGTTTATTGAAACAAAATTATTCATATTCTCTTGTGATCTCTTTAATCTCTATCAATTCTAGTTTCTCATTCTTAATTTCATTTGCACTTTTTGTTCTTTAATCAGTCCTACTAGAGATGTATCTATTAGCTTCTTCAAAGATTTGATTTTTGGCTTTATTGATTCATTATTTTTGTTTTCTACCTCACAAATTTCTGCTCTTTATCTTGATCTCCCTTATTCCATTCATTTTTAATCTGATTTTTCTAACTTCTTAATTTGGACATTTAACTCATCAATGTTGCTTCAGTTGACCAGTCAGTTTCTCTTATAACTAAAGAAACCTCATTGGTACAATGAGGTACAAAAACTGCTTTAACTCCTTCTCACCTATTATAGGGATTATTCTGGTTACTACTGCAGTGTAACAAATTATCCCAAACCAAAATTTAGTGATGTAAAATAGCAGCATAATGGGGTGCCTGGCAGGCTCAGCCAGTGAGAAGCATCTGACTCTTGATTTCGAGGTTGTGATTTTGAGTCCCACATTGGGTGTAGAGCTTATTAAAAATAAAATCTTATAGGGCGCCTGGGTGGCTCAGTTGGTTAAGTGACTGCCTTCGGCTCAGGTCATGATCCTGAAGTCCCTGGATCGAGTCCCGCATCGGGGTCCCTGCTCGGCAGGGAGTCTGCTTCTCCCTCTGACCCTCCCCGCTCTCATGTGCTCTCTCTCTCTCATTCTCTCTCTCTCTCAAATAAATAAAATCTTAAAAATAAATAAATAAATAATAAAATAAAATCTTATAAAATAAAATAGCAGCAATCATGTTATTATCTCTGATGGTTTCTATGAGTCAGGAATTTGGGGAGCCCCTGGTTGGGCATTTATGACTCAGAGTCTCAACCCTGGCAATCAGACAGTAGGTGGAGCCAGAACTGCAGGGGCCTGGGGCAGCTAGAGGCTAGCCCCTCCTTTCTCTCTCTTCAGTAGTTGCAGAGCTTCTCTACAGAGTCTGTCTATATGGGTGACTCCGGAGTCCCTCTCAGCTTGTTGGCCTCAGGGCAGTAAGACTGCTTAACAACAGAGTAGGTCAGGGCTCCAGTGCAAGCATTCCAGGGAATTAGGCAGGAGTTTCTCAATTTTTCTGACCAAGTTTCCGAAGTCAGGCAACATCGATTTCACTGCATTACTGGTTTGTAGCAAGGGAGTTACAAGCATACCCAGATTGGAAGATAGGGCACATAGACCTCATCTCTCCATAAGAGGAGCATCAAGGTCATATTTTGAATAGCATGTGAGATGGAATATATTGTTGTAGCTACCATTGCTCAAACCATTGTACAATTTTAAAAAATTGCACACATACGCAGTCCACCTTGATCTGAATACCACATTGCAGCATCAAAAACTTAAGATATATTTCTCAGGGTAAGCATTGTCATCCGCTCTACCTGGTAGCATTTTCAAAGTGTTGGTGCAAGGAGAAAGGATGCTCTAGAGAAAGGAATGAGTCAGATAACAAGTGGGTACAGAAAGGCCCCCATTCCACAGGATGGTTCCACTCCATTGTTTTATTCTCTGTGCAGCTGAAGGTCAATAGAATAACATTCAAATACAGACCCAGTCTCTTGTCTATTCTAAGTTCTTTATTGCCCAACATCAAGAGTATCTTATGGCATTGGAATGGGACTGCTCCCTCAGAGGAGAATCTAGTAGGAGAAAGGGTTATATCTACATATAATGAGTGCAATCAATACAACATGACATGGAAACCCTGGTTGAATTGAAGTGCTCCATTGATTTAATAACATACTAAACAGAAATTTGGGGAAAAAATGAGAATGGAAATAAAGAAGAAAAAGTTTTATGGCTGTTGAACAAATTAAAATGCTATAGGAAACGCTTGATTTAGTATTGATTATCTTCAATTCTCTTTATCACAGTTTGAAAAAAGATCTACAATACTACCTCGGGGGGAAAAAAGAAACCAAAAGCATCAAATACAAAGAGCTAGGCCTAACAACAGGGCATGCTATCTCACTGAAGGAACAACACATCTTGTTGACTTTCTCACTCATCTTCCCATCTGATCTTCCTACTTTTGAAAACTCATCTAATTGAGAACCCTTCCCAGCAGTGGAATCTGTCCTAGTGTGACCCCCATTAACTGAACAATCTCCTAAATTCTCTATCCCAAATTATCAGCAACACTCAGAAGGGACTTAGAGACTCGGGTGTCTCCCTTTCACTTAGACCAGTGGTTCTCAAAGTCTATAGTCACTGAATCAGCAGCAGCGGCAAGGCCACCACCTAGGAACTTGGTAGAATGCAATTTCTTGAGCTCCACCCCAGGCCTAATGAATCAGAAACTCTGCAGCTGGTGCCAGCAATTTGTGTTCTAACAAACCCTCCAGATAATGCTGCTGCACTCAAGTTTGAAAACACTGCTTATGAAGCCAGTAGCATCTACCACCAGAGAATTTATCAGTCCTGTATTTCAGGGTTATCGGGCCATGTGACTAAGTGTATAAGGCCAGTGGCTGCCCCTTTCTAGATTTTCTGCACCATGCCCCCAAGTGAGCAGGACTCGTGTCCGTAATAGGTATATAACATGACTAGATGTTATATGGCAGGGTAGGATTCTAAATGCAAAACCCACATTGCATGGGCTTCTGATTTTAGTTCTTCCTACAGACCTGGATGAATTTCTGCCCACAGACTCTAGGAGTAAACTGCTATTCTCATGAGTTGGTATGCCTACCGCTAGCAAGTCTTTACTCATTACCTATAGATTTATTTATCTATATTCTAGGAAGTAAATTTATTCCTAAGGCTTAGACACTTCTTTCTGGCTGTGCAGGAAAAACAAAATGTCTTAATAGTGGTAACAATAGGATTGTCATTTAAACCATAGTCAATATCCAGGACCATCTCTTACCTTCTGAATCCATATAAAAACTCATTCCTCCTCCTCATGATGCAGTTCTATAGAAGAAAATTGGAGAAGGAATACCTTACCATGTGCATCATAACCAAGAGACTGCATACTGATTTTTCATATGTCTGGATTCCATTGTTTTAAGGCACTATGTTGGGACATCCAAAGACCTTACAATTTGTGACTAACATATTAGGCTTTGGGACTAGTAATGATCTTTTATGTATGGGTCTTCTCTCAGTCTTAGAAGAGAAGCCAAATGTAGTTTTTTTAGATTAAGCCAAGAGGCACGTAGGTTTTTTTACTACCTCACTATTCAAAGTGTGGTCCTGGACCAGAAGCGTTAGCATTACCTGGAAGCCAGAATCTCGAGTCCCACCCTAGAGTTACTGAAACAGAATCTGCACGCTAACAGGAGCTCCAGGTGACCTATCTGCACAAAGGAGTTTGAGAAGCCCAGCAATACTATACCTGGGAGACAGAGGCTTTGCAGCAGGAGTGTTCTCTGGAGGGAAGTAGAAGGTATCCTTCTCAAGATGTCCCCCAATGACCCTTGCTTCCTGTTAGTCACTCCCTTGTGTAATTGAGTGTGAAGTGGACCTATGAATTGCTTCTAAAGATAGACTATGGCAGGGATGCCTGGGTGGCTCAGTCGGTGAAGTGTCTGCCTTCGGCTTAGGTCATGACCCCAGGGTCCTGGGATCAAGTCCTGCATGGAGCTCCTTGCTCAGCGGGGAGCCTGCTTCTGCCTCTCCCACTCCCCCTGCCTGTGCTCCTTCTCTCTGACAAATAAATAAATAAAATCTTAAAAAATAATAAAAAATTAAAAATAAAAATAGACTATGGCAAAAGTGATGGTATGTCACTTTTGAGATTATGTTATAGAAGACTGAGACATATCCTGCTCACACTCTCTCCCTGACTCTTCTTACCTGCTTACCCTGATCAAGCAAGATGCAAGGCTTCGAGCCACCCTGGAGAGATTCATGTGATCAAGAACTGAGAGTGGCCTTTGGCCAGCAGCCAGCAAGGAACAGGATCCTGCCAAGAAGCACATGCATGAACTTGGAAGTAGATCTTTCCCCAGCTGAGCCTTGAGACAACTTCAGGCACACACAACACCTTGATTGCAAGACACTAATGCAGAGAACCCAGCTAAACTGCATACAGATTTCTGACCCACAGAACTGTGAGGTAACAAAGGTTGTTTTAAGCCTTTAGGTTTTAGGGTTATTTGTTACTCAACAATGGATGACTAATAACAAGTAGGAACCAGTAGATCAAGGATATCAAAAATCCAGATATCATCCAGACTCCCCAGAAGTCACAGGGACATAACAGACAGTTAGATAAATATAGGCCAAGTAAATACCTAAAGAAGATTATCATTGAGTCCAAGATGAGTAGTGAGACTGAAAACTGGGATTGATTGAAAGTTCACATAAGTGAAGCAGCAGGGCCCATCTAACACTCTACAATGAAGCTTTAAAGTCAATGGGGGATCTCAGAGCTCCCCAAGTTACACACATATACACACACAGTATCTAATCAGCTTTTAATGCTTCACTCAAATATAAACAGATAGCAATGGATCACTAGACTTTTGAAGGAAGATTCTACCATGATGGAAAGAAAATAGAAACTAAGAAACAATACAAGAAGCAATTTTCTTTATTATTGGAGAGATAAGAGAAGACAGAGCATCCACGAGAGCGGAATGCTACGAAAAAGGAATACAAAACATGTAATTGTTCTTGAAAATTAAAGGCAATTTACAAAATAGAAAAAGTATTAGAAAAGTTAGAAATCAAGGAAATCACCATTAAGCATAACATAAAGACAAAAGATGGATATTAGAAATTATTATTATTTACTTATTTATTTTTAAATACTTTTTTAAGTTTTATTTATTTAAGTAATGTCTAGATCCCACGTGGAGCTTGAACTCACAACCCTGAACTCAAGAGTCGCAGGCTGCACCGACTGAGCGGGTGCCCCGGAAGTGATTGTTTTTTAAACTTTTAAACTTAAAGATTAATCCAAGTGCAGGAGTTCCAGAATGGAAAGTATCAAAGAAATAATTGAATTAATGGAATTAAATGAAAGGGTTGCCAGATTAGAATACACATAGATTATCCTGCACAACTAATGAAAAAGAAAAACCTTCAAGGCATGTCATGATGAAACGTCAAAACATCAGGCATAAAAAGATCATAAAAGCATCCTGAAAGAAAGATGAGATCACATACAAAACAACAGAAATCTAAATGTCATCAGACTTCTTAACAGCATCACTGAATGCCCCAGGAATGCCTTCCAAATTTTGAGATAAAAATACTTTACCTCAAAACTCAGCCAAACCATTAGTCAGATGCAAAGGTAGGATAAAGATATTTTGAGACAGGTAAGTGTTCAAAAAACTCCCCTTCTATACAACTTTTCTTAGAAAGTCACTAAGGTGATATAACATAGACTGGGAGAATAGAGGGAAGAGAAATGTGCATGTTTATGTGTGTGTGAGTGCACAAGCATGTGGGTGTGCTAACATACCTACACATATGAAAGGTACCAGAAAAGGGGATGCGTGTGACAGGAAAGTGTTATTTAAATTCTCATCTTCCATAGTCGCAAGTCAGTAGATAATACCTAAAACTTATGAATAAAAAAAAAATAGCATTTTTAAGGATCTGACGAACGATGGGCAAGGATGGGGCAAGGAACCACTGTTATTCATCATAAGCCTTGTAGTACTATTTGACTTCTTAAATTGTGTGAATTTATCAGTTTGATGAAAATAAAAATTACTTTGAAAGCAAAAACCGGGGGTACCTGGTTGGCTCAATCAGTTGAGCATCTGCCTTCGGCTCAGGTCATGATCTCAGGGTCCTGGGATTGAGCCCTGCATCGGGCTCCCTGCTCAGCAGGAGGCCTGCTTCTCCCTCTCCTTCTGCCTCTCCCCACCACTCATGCTGTCTCTCTCACTGTCTCTCAAATAAATAAATAAAATCTAAATAAATAAATAAATAAATAAAAGAAAAAACCGGGGTGTCTTGTGGCTCAGTCAGTTAAGCGACAGACTCTTGATTTCAGCTTAGGTCGTGATCTCCCAGTGGTGAGGTCGAGCCCCGAGTTGGACTCCACACTGGGTGGGCCTCTGCTTGAGAGTCTCTCTCTCTCTCTCTCTCTCTCTCTCTCTTTCTCTTCCTCTGCCTCTGCCCCTCCTCCTCCACTCCTGCTGCTTTCTCTCTCTCTAAAAAAAAAAAAAAAGTAAAAACCATCCACTCCCCCTAAACACCACAATCTTCCAAAATAATAGAAAATATCTACAGCTGAATTACAGCTGCTCTTAGGTGTCTGAGCTGCTTTTTCACTGGTCCCATGTCTGGTCAGGATATTACTAATAAAACCGCCTCTTTCTCGCTTCCAAGTTAAAAGAAAGAGGAATGCTTTGACCCAATAATTCCATTTCTAGGAATCTATGCTAACAAAATAATCCTCAATACACAAAAATCTTTATGTGAAACAATATATAGCACTGTTTATATATTATTGCAAAACTGGCAAAATTACCCAACCAGAAGAAAATTCCCCTTGCCTTTAAAAAAGAATATTTATGAAGATGAGGCAATAATGTGAAAATGCTGATAATCTAATGTAAGTGAAAAAATCAGTATGAAAAACTGCACATGAAGTAATATTACGATTTTTTAATTCTATGCCTTAAAAAAAGATTGGAAGAATACATCAAAAGGTTTAACAGTGGTTTTGTTTTGACAATAGTATAGATATTTTTTCTTTTTACTTTGTGCATTATCCAAAAATTTGAAAATTTTTGTCTAATATTATAATGAAAATATTTGAAAATATGAATTAAAATTAATATTTATGTTAACAGTGTTTTTGGAGTTTACCATTTTGATGCTGCCAACTTGGCCTTAATGTTTTTACCCAGTGAATTTTTTTAATGGCAGTCATTTCAAACTTATAGATAGTTGACTCTTTGACAACTTTATGAATACAAACCACAATTACCCTAATACTGATAAATTTTCAGCAAGAAAGTATTAACTAGAGAAATCCATCAGGCCAACGTGACTTGAATAATTTATTATTGAACAAATCAATAAATTATCAATTATTTATATGGCAAAGTTAAACTATTTCAAGTAGTTCCCATTTTCATTTTGGTTTGTTGGAATTATTTTCATAAACATCAAATCTTTCCCTAAAATTCTTATAAAAAAAGAGCTGATTCATTGATCAATTTTTTTCTTTCTTTCTTCTTTTTCTTTTCTTTTTTTTTTTTTTTCTATTTGGCCAATCAGAGCTTCAACCATTAAGCTTTCTTCTTTTTTTTTCTTTTCAAGATTTTATTTATTTATTAGCAGGGGGAGCAGTAGAGGAAGAGGGAGAAGCAGACTCCCTGCTCAGCACCCTGGGATCCCAGGACCCTGGGATCATGACCTGAGCTGAAAGCAGACACTTAACTGACTAAGCCACCCAGGCACTCCCCATTAAGCTTTCTTTCAAGAACTTATTTCTTCCAAGTCCATCTGCCTTATCAAATTTTGCAGATTTTCAGTTTGTCAAGATTTAATTCTATTATTTTTGAGTCACTAACAAATCTTACCATGTTTAATTTTAACCATTGTAAGTTTTATTTTTACTATAATATTCATTATGAATTTGATTTTTTTAAGATTTTATTTATTTATTTGACTGAGAGAGAGACAAGAGAGAGGGAACACAAGTAGGAGAAAGGGAGAAGCAGGCTTCCCGCTGAGCATGGAGCCCAATGTGGGGCTTGATCCCAGGACCCTGGGATCATGACCTGAGCCGAAGACAGCCGCTTAACTGACTGAGCCATCCAGGCGCCCCATGAATTTGATTTTTTTAAAGCCTGTTGGTTTCTGCTTTTTTTAAAAAAAAATCTAACTCATGAAAAAATGTGATAAATTCTCCTCAGATATTTCAGGGTTTGTACAAAGTTCATGACTGGGCAACTCCATTGTTGAACAAATGTCCTAATTATTTTTCCCATTTTGAACCAAGTCTCCAAGCTGCTGATCAAGAAAAAGGTAAAGTCCCAGTCAAATGTCCTACTTCATAAAAATCAAATAACTAGAAATGACAAGGTAATATTTATCATTAGCACTTTTAGATACCTACTTTATATCAGGCACTACAGTAAGTCCTCAGGATGAAATGATGCTAGTCTCTACTCAGACAACTCTAGGGCTTTTAATGAAGGAGGACTATTACAGTCTTCATAATATGCTCATTAAATTGGATATACTTTTTAAAAAGATTTATTTATTTATTTTAGACAGAGAGAAAGAGATGGAGATATAGAGGGGGGGAGAGAGAGAATCTCCAGCAGACTCCAGCAGACTCCCCACTGAGCATGGAGCCCCACGATGGGCTCGATCTCACAACCCTGAGACCATGACCTGAACTGAAATCAAGAGTCTGATGCTCAACCAACTGAGCCACACAGGTGCCCCTAAATTGGATATACTTAATGCATTGGTTAAATTGGATACATTTAATCTTTTTCCACAGTTGATATTTAAGACTTTGCCAGTAAGCAGGTAACTACAGTGCTGCATCACCTTTAACCACTTCCCTGGTCCACCTCCTTTTTCTCCATCCTGACATCAAGGCTCCAATTTAGCCCCCACCCCCAATAATCTATTCTGAGTGATCTTTTTTAAAATCTAAAATTATGTCACCTCCCTGCTTAAAGCCCTCCAATACCTGTTCATTTCATATAGAATAAAACCAACGTCTTTCCCATGGCTTAGAAGATCCGACATGACCCAGCCCCTGCCTCTGTCTCCAACCTCATCTCCCTCCTCTCTCTCCCTGACTATCCTTCCATCCCTGCTTCATTAGCCTCCTTTCTTTTCCTCTAGAAAATTTGCTGTTCCTTCTTGCCTGGAATGACTTTCCCTCTGGTCATCACATGGAGTCACATTTTATCCACACTTTATCTCTTTTTCCTTCTGGAGACTTCCCTGATCCCTATTTAATGTCTTTCCATTCTTGTTCCACAATTCTTGTCATTATCTGAAATTTTTTTTATTCATTTACTGGTTTATTGTCCTCTCTACTAAAATATGGGATACATGGAAGCAGGGGCCCTGTCCATCATGGTCACTGTTGTGTTCCATTTGCCTGACACATGGCTGTTCCTCAATAAATATTTGTGAAATGAATGAATAAATGATGTGTAGGAAGAGCTGTAATAGAGGAATGAAACATGTGTCATGGAAGAGTCAGAAATGCCATGACTAAAGAGTGGGTTTTGTTTGGATGATGAGTAGAAATTCAGATGGTAGAGGGCAGGCAGTTGAGAAGCGGGCCAAGTGGAAGAAGGGAGAAGAAAGGAAGATACAAGAGATCCCGGAAGATGAAGTCTGTGTAGAGGTGACCAAATGAGAAAGAAGGAACAGGTGTACTGAGGAATGAGATCAATATGGTTGAAACCTGAGTTGTTTCATTCCTGCTTGACAAAGACACTGTAGTCAGCAGAATAATTGCCCCCAAAGATGTCCGCATTCTGTATCGTGATTCCCCAGAACCTGTGATTATCTTAAGTTACGTGAGGAGGGAGAATTACCGTGCGGATGGACTAAGGTTGTTCATCAGCTGACCTTAAACTAAAGAGATTAGCCTGGGGGGCCCAATGTAATCACAGGGGTCCTTTAAATGGAAAAGAGCAGGGCAGAAAGTCAGTGTCAGTGTGATGCAGGCTGAGAAAGACCACACAGGCCATTGCTGGCTTTGAAGATGGAAGGGCGGCCACAAAACAAGGAATGTGGGCAACCTCTAGAAGCTGGCAAATGATCTTTCCCTAGAGCCTCCAGAAAAAAATACAGCCCTACGGATGCCTGGATTTTAGCCCAAAGAGATCCACTTTGGACTTCTGACCTCCAGACCTATAAATTAATATATTTGGGTTGCAATATGACACCAAATTTGTGTTAACTTGTTACAGAAGCAATAGAGGACAAATACGGACACCACAAAGTCACTCAGGTAAAATGAGGAAAGGAAAAACAAAGCTCCCAGCTAGTTTTGAGTTTATGGACTGGTGGGTAGAAAAGGTCTGGTAAGCAGTAGAGAGGCTGCATTCTACTCTTGGAATGCTGATTGCGCGCAGTTCATCTTTGTTTGCACTACATATGAAAACAACCTGAAGAACTGAGAAATCTTTAAGAACACCTTCAAAGCACAGAGGGAAAGAGCGGGTGAATGAGATGGGAAAGGAGCCTGCTGAGTGATCACTATTGCTTTCCCTTGTCATCCTTTCAAGATTCAGAAATCATTTTTCACATGGATCTCTTAAGCCATCTTTTATAGATACTAAAAAATCTATTAGGTACTGAGTCTTCCGATATTCTCTGAATTATCTTTTTTGAACTGAGAGAAAATGAATGCTTTCATTTAAAGGAGGGAAAAAAAAAATCCCTGAAGAATGTTTTGTTTTCTCAGGGAGATGGGCAAGCTGTGAATAATCACCATTGTGGTTAGCATTAATTCTTGCAGAGTTGATCCTTATAGGTCAACCAGATCCCTTTCTTTTGCTTTATAAATTGAGCTGAAATAGTTCCTGCTGACCCGAGAGTGCTGGCTGGCAGCCCAAAAGTGCCACCCTGCAGGCACTGTATAATGAGACAATCCACAGGGCTGATCTCAGCATAAATAAAAGTTCAAGCTGGGACTTAAATTTTTAACACATTGCAGTATGAAAGCAAAATAGCCAGAGGAACTGCAACGGAATGACATCATTCAAATCACTGAATAAGCATTTAATCATTCAAAGAACCAATATCATAAAAGACATGTCATTATGACAGCATGGCCCACAGCTGCCTACGATGGATGTTTCCTTCTTACTTTATACCCAGGACAAAACATAAGGAGGCAATTACATTTGGTGTTCTGTTTTGGTTTATTGGAGTGCTTTGTTTGGGGGCAAGGAGAGGTGAGACAATGTTTGGTTTTCTTTTGTGGAAAAAAGTTTCTGCACATAAAAGATGGAAGGAAGGAAGGAGCCAATGATAAACACACACACACACATGCACACGCGTACACACACACACGCGCACACACATATGCACACACACACACACAAACCCTCCCCATTTCTTTTGGACTAATATCGAAGTCAGGTCATTACTTTGCCATTCTTTGGTGAGCTAGATTTAGAAATGTCTCAGAAGCATTGTTAATATTTGTAATATGAATATGTAAATTTCAGAAGGCAAAAAATTGTATTCTCATACAAATATTTATTAGGCTGCTAGGATACACCTTATTAAACCCTTGGAAGCATTGTTTAACAAGAGTGAAAAAGTGTCACGTGATATGAAACTAAACATATTTTATTTTCGAATTTTTATTATTTGTGGTTATATATTCATGACTGCCACACCCCTAGATTTTCCTTCTTCAAGTTAATGACCTATCCTAGGAAAAATGAAGGAATAAGTAAAAACAGAGCAAAACATCTTAAACCAGATGTTAGCAGCTGAACAATAATTTTGTACATCACTTTTTTTAAAGATTTTATTTATTTATTTATTTGAGAGAGAGAGAATGAGAGATAGAGAGCACGAGAGGGAAGAGGGTCAGAGGGAGAAGCAGACTCCCCGCTGAGCAGGGAGCCCAATGTGGGACTCGATCCCGGGACTCCAGGATCATGACCTGAGCTGAAGGCAGTCGCTTAACCAACTGAGCCACCCAGGCGCCCTGTACATCATTTTTAAGTACATTTTTAAAAATCCGTAAACATGCAAATTTAAAAATGAATTGACTAGCTTGCAAAAACATTTGTTCATTAATGCTCTTTGTTAACACAACTGCTCTAACACCTTATAAGTAAGTTCCCCTTAAATCTAACAGAAAAGGTCAGAAGAAAAGACCATCTTTGGAAGTGATTAATAACACACTTTAGTGCAAAGCATGTTTCTCAACCTTTTTTTTTTTCATTATCACCCACCTAAGGAAAAAATAAATAAATATAACTTAAATGCTCCCTAATGGGAAAAATGAAGTACTAAGGAACAGGAGTTTTTCAGGTGGGGTTGAGTTTTGAAGGGCCACAGACTATTGTAATATCTGTATTTTTGCCCCTTCAAAAACAATTTTCACTTCCTGGGGGGGTGCTCCTTCAAGAATTCATGGTGTAAAGAAAGCAAGACCAAAAAAAGTAAGGGCTGGGGTGTCCAGAGAGGAGTAGAGGGGAAGGAGGAAGAGGTGGGGGAGGGAGGATACAAAAACTCATTGAATGTGGGCAATTATCCCCCTAACCCCATGTATTATATAAGCTGATACATGTGTACAGCAGATTTTTCCCAAGAGTGGTGCTATTGACATTTTGGGCTGGATAATCCTGTTGTGGCGGGTGTCCTGTGCATTATAGGGTATTTAGCAGCATCCCTGGCTTCTCCCCACTAGATGCCAGGACCAAACCTCCCAGTCCCCAGTTGTGACAACCAGAACTGTCTCCAGACATTGACAAATGTCCCCTGGTCGGGGGGTAGGGTGGGGAGGGAAATTGCCCCCATTGAGAACCACTAGTGATTCACAAACTGACAACAGAAAGGAGAACTAGAGCTCTGGGGGTGTGTGGTAGGAGAGAGAGTAACTTCTGTGGGTGAGGTGCCTGGGTGGCTCAGTTGGTTAAGCGACTGCCTTCGGCTCAGGTCATGATCCTGGAGTCCCGGGATCGAGTCCCATATCGGGCTCCCTGCTCAGCGGGGAGTCTGCTTCTCCCTCTGACCCTCTTCCCTCTTGTGCTCTCTGTCTCTCATTCTCTCTCTCTCTCAAATAAATAAATAAAATCTTTAAAAAAAATGACAAATGGAGACAGCAGAATAATACTGTATTCGTTTCTTACTGCTGCTGTAACAAATTGCCACCAACTTAGTGCTTTAACACAATGCATATTTATTATCCTACAGTTCTATAGGTCAGAAGTCCAACCAAGGTCTCACTAGACTAAAATCAAAGTATTAGCAGGGCTGCATTCCTCCCTGGAGGCTCTTGGGGAGAATCCCTGTTTTCTTGCCTTTGTCAAAAGCTGTAGGAGGCTGCCCACATTCTTTGGATTGTCCTCCCCTTCCATCTTCAAAGTCAACTACGTGAAGTCAAATCCTTCTCATGTGCCCATCTCTCGGACACCCCTGCTTTTCTGCTTCCCTCTCATATTTAAAGGACCCTTGTGATTACATTGAGCCCAACAGATAATCTCCCCATTTCAAGACTGGCTGCCTAGCAAACTTAACTACATCTGCAACCTTAATTCCCCTTTGCTTTGTAACTTAATATATAAATATCACAGGATTCAGGTATAAATATCACAGGATTCAGGACATGGACATCTTCAGAAGGGCCATTGTTCTGCCTACCACAAACGCATATGGAACAATCCCATTAATGTTCATATTGCTGAATTCTGCCATAGGAAAAAAAAAACCCTGCTTTGTAGGAAGAAGCAAGAGGGGAACACACTCCAATTTCCTTCTGTTTCCATTGAGAGGTACCTGCAATCTTCTCCATTTCTTTCTAAAACAATGGAAGTTATTTCGTGGTAGGTAATAATATATAGTCCTTATGTGGGTTTGTTTTGTTAAAGATGTACACTTCAGCTCACAAAATTGCAGGTGAAGACAGGGACCTGCAGATATCATTTGGTATAGCAGTTTATACAAATGACTGGAATTTCATTGTGTGATTTCTTTGTTTATTAAACACCTGTTTATTTAGCCTTATTTTATAGGTACTCTCACAATAGCTATTATTAAACCCTGCCTCCTGGGACTAACTCAAAACATCCCCTGAAAAGTCTTCTGTATCCATAATCATGTATGATGTTTCCATTTAGTTGTGAGTTTTCTGGCCCATAAACGCACCACATTATAAAGAGATCAAGGGCTCTAAGCCATGTTCCTTTCCAACCATCTGTAGTCTATTGGCTTCGGGGTAATACGGCTCATAGAGGTTATTACCAACTCTCACCTCAAAATTAACCTCTCCATTTACAACAACTTTAAAAACTAGGGTAGACTCCACTGACTAATCCACTGACTAATAACTAGTATTATAGCGCCAAATAAACACCAGATAGAAAACTCTGTCTCTGCCCAGTTCCCAGAAGAAGGAAAAATGAGACAGTCTTTGGGGCAAGGAAGCAACAGTGCATTTTTGAACTCACTGGGTAGTTGAGGGCGAGAAGACAGATCTGGGTCTCATACCCCTTTGATACTTTTTGGGGATAAAATAAATAGAGAAAGGGAGAAGAGGGAATGAATGCCAAAGGCAAGGATGAGGGAATTTTAAATTTTAAACAAAGGGTCCAGGAAGGTCCCACTGAGAAGGTGACATTTGAGCAAAGACTTGAAGGAAGTGAGGGAGTGAGTCATGTCTTTGGAGGAAGAACATTCTGGGTAGAGAGAACAGCCACTGCAAAGAGCCTAAAGCTGGAGCACGCGTGATTGTATTTGAGGGCAGCAAGGAGGTCAATGTACCTTGCAAAGGCAGGTACAAGGAAAAAGAGTGGGAAATGAACTCAGGGAGGTAACTGTGCCCCAGGTCCCTGGTAAGAGTGAGACTAAAAGGCAGTGAGTGCGTTCCTCTGTCTCAGGGGGCATTTTGAAAATTGGTGGGGGTGTTTTGGATTGTCACAACAATGGCAAGGGTGCTACCCCCATTTCATGGAGACCAAGACTGCCAGCAATCCTGCAACTGTGTGGGACAGTCCCACTCAATGGGGAATTGTTCTGTGTTCAACACAACTTCCAAATGTCTTGCCACAGTGGCAGAGGGGAAAGAAAATTTTATTTTATTATATGAGCCTAGAACTTCATTTCACATATAAACACAAACTACTTTTTGTACGGTTTTAATATATACCGTATTTTCTAGAGTGTAACTACTTTGTGAATGAAGGGAAGGTTTTTGTTTGTCTAGTTTGAAACTTTACCAAGATTTTTTAAACCGTTCAGGAATTAGATCATTGATGGCAACACCGTTTATGGTATTCGAGTGGTCGAAAGCATACACACCTGTATCAGGCTGTATTTACAGTCATTCTGCATACAGGTAACACCATCTTATCACTTCATTTTATCGTCTGACCTAGTTATATGCAGAAATTTACATATTGACACACATTGTTTTATTATAGATTACTTTTATATTTCCTTTATATTATAGTTTGGGCATTATATTGATTTTTCTGAAATTATATTTGTAGATTAGTTGTTATATATACATTTCATATTATGATAATAAAGAGGGCATTATAAATTCCTATTATAAAAAGAGGGTGTTGGGGCACTTGGGTGGCTCAATTAGTTAGGTGTCGAACTCTTGATTTTGGCTCAGGTCATGATCTCAGGGCTGTGAGATTGAGCCTTGTGCTCAATTGGATTGGGCTCCACACTGGGTGTGGAGTCTACCTGAGATTCTCTCTCTCCCTTCCCCTCTTCCCCTCCCTACTCATGCACACATGCTTCCGCTCTCTCTCAAAAAAAAAAAAAAAAAGAGGGTGTAGGGCACCTGGGTGGCTTAGTCAGTTAAGTGTCTGCCTTCAGCTCAGGTCATGATCCTGGAGTCCCAGGACTGAGTCCCACATCAGATTCTCTGCTCAGCGGGGAGTCTGCTTCTCCCTCTGACCCTCACTCCTCTCGTGCTTTCTCTCTCTCACACGCTTTCTTAAATAAATAAATAAATAAATAAATAAATAAATAAAATCTTAAAAAAAAGAGGGTGTTGACCCCAAAACAAATAATCCAATTAAAAATGGGCAGAAGACAGGAATAGATATTTTTCCAAAGAAGATGGCCAACAGACACATGAGAAGAGGCTCAACATCAGTTATCATTAAGGAAATGCAAATCAAAGCTACAATGAGATGTCATCTCACACCTGTCAGAATGGCTAACTTGAACAACACAAGAAACAACAAGTGTTGGCAAGGAGAGAAAGGGGAACCCTCTTACACTGTTGGTGGGAATGCAAACTGATGCAGCCACTCTGGAAAACAGTAGGGAGGTTCCTCAAAAAGTTAAAAATAGAACTACCATAAGATCCAGCAACTGCATTACTAGGTATTTGCCCAAAGAATACAAAACCACTAACTCAAAGGCATACATGCACCCCAATGTTTATAGCAGCATTATCTACAATAGCCAAATTATAGAAACAGCCCAAGTGTCCATCGACTGATTAATAAAGTAGATGTGTTATATGTATCGATACATAGATATATATAATGGAATCTATTACTCAGCCATAAAAAAGAATGAAATTTGCAACGACATGGATGGAGCTAGAGAGTATTATGCTGAGTGAAATAAGTCATCAGAGAAAGACAAATACCATATGATGTCACTCATATGTGGAATTTAAGAAACAAAACAAACAAGCAGAGGTGAAAAAAAAAGAGACAGAGAGAGACAAACCAAGAAACAAACTCAACCATAGGGAACAAACTGATGGTTACCAGAGGGGAGGGGGGTGAGGGATGGGTACAATAGGTGATGCAGATTAAGGAGTGCAGTTGTGATGAGCACAAGATGATATATGGAAGTGTTGAATCACTAAATTGTACACCTGAAACTATATTACACTGTATGTCAACTACCTGGAATTTAAATTTAAAAAAGAGAGTGTTGGGTCCTTTGAATCTCAAAATAGGGTGGAAACTGCTAGTGTAGGAGTCTTGTAGGCCTTTTGTCCTTTTTTGTTTTTCTTATTTTATCTTTTACTCTGAGATTGAAAAACACTGGGGAGTTTTGAGCAAGAGTACCAGGATCTGATAAGTTTTAGAAATGTCACTCTTGCTACTTTGTGGAGAATAGATTTTAGGGAATCCCAACTCAAAGTGTAAAAGGTTTATCAGGACCCTCCTCCTATACTGCTTGGTGGATCCCTACGTTTTTATCATCATAGCCCACCAACAGTCGGAGGGCTGCTCAGCTTCTCCGCATCTCAGCTACCCCTTCCAGAAGCAGCCCACACCTTCTCCAGACTCTCCATGTTCTCCTGGATCTGGGTTCTATAAGTTTTCACTGCTTGTTAGCTCCAATACCTGTATATACATAAATGTATATATAAAGTATACAGATACTTTATATACTTATATGTATATATACTTATATGTGTATGTATATATATACTTTATTTACTTTATATACATATGTGTGTGTATATATATAATTATATATAAAATTTGTTCTACCTTTCTAGTTGTCCTCAGAGGGAGAGCTTGTCCAGATTACCTATTCTACCAATTATAGATCCCACCATTATCAAAGGTGGAATATCTATGATTTTTTTTTAAAGACTTTACTTATTTATTTGTCAGAGAGAGAGGGAGAGAGACAGCACAAGCAGTGGAGAGGCAGGCAGAGGGAGACGCAGGGAGGGAGGGAGCTTGGCAGGGAGCCTGATGTGGGGCTCGATCCCAGGACCCTGGGATCATGACCTGAGCCAAAGGCAGATGCTTAATGACTGAGCCACCCAGGCATCCCTCTATGACTTTTTTAATTAAAAAAAAAAAACTCGAAGAAAAGAAATCAAAATGATAACATGGTTCTCTAAGTGATGGAATTCAGGTAATTTTTTTTTTTTTGTATTTTCAAAATTTCTGTAATTAAAAAAAAAAGACTTCTTGCTTGTTAGCATTATGTTCAAGAAGTTTGAAAGTCCGGGGCGCCTTAGTGACTCAGTGCATTGAGCATCTGACTCTTGATTTCAGCTTGGGTCATGATCTCAGGGTCATGATCTTGGGGTCATGATCTCGGGGTCATGGGATCGAGCCCCTCCTTGGGCTCCGTGCTCAGTGGGGAGTCAGCTTGGGATTCTCTCTCTCTTTCTCCCTCTGCACCCCCCCCGCCACTGCTTACTCTCTCTCTCTCTTTCTCTCTAAAATAAATAAATAAATAAAAATCTTTAAAAAAAAAAAAGAAGAAGAAGAAGTTTGAAAGCCCAGGGGCACCTGGCTGGCTCAGTCAGTAGAGCATGTGACTCTTAATCTCAGAGTTGTGAGTTTGAGCCCCACATCAGGTGAAGAGATTACATTAAAAAAAAAAAGTCCGGGGGCGCCTGGGTGGCTCAGTGGTTAAGCGTCTGCCTTCGGCTCAGGTCGTGATCCCGGGGTGCTGGGATCGAGCCCTGCATCGGGCTCCCTGCTCAGCGGGAAACCTACTCTCCCTCTCCCACTCCCCCTGCTTGTGTTCCCTCTCTCACTGTGTGTCTCTCTCTGTTAAAAAAAAAAAAATCCAACACATTCTAAGCATATTTAAAAATAGAAATAATTTGTACAGGTAGTCTAGAATGTGGTTTTTAGAGTTAATTTTAATGTACATTTTAAACATTCCTTTAAATGATGTGAAAAAGTAACTTACTATTCCTTGGAATAATCTGAACACTTGATTAGCTAATAAGTCAAACATATATTTACTATTTATTTAAAATTAAAAGTGATTTAGGGTAAACTTGTTAAGAACACTGTCATTTATTTTAAGATATGTCAGATTTTTGAAACGTTCTTCACCTAGAAATTACAATATTTAATTGATTATTAGAAAATCATTGGGGGCCTTCGCTGGCCCTGTCAGAAGAGCATGGGACTCTTGATCTCGGAATTGTGAGTTTGGGTCCCATGTTAGGTGTAGAGATTACTTAAATAAATAAAACTTAAGAAAAAAATCATTGTATATAGAAGAGACTACATGTAAACCATTATGTTTCCACTAGAGGCACAAATTATTTTGAAACACCACATTTAAATATTTATCTAAAACTGGTAAAGGTTTAAGAACAGTTCCAAAACATTGAAGGCTAAGTAATTTGTGCAAAACTGTTCTTTGATTCTATTAGACTTGAAATGTTGGCCAAAGAAATTGATAATGAAAATGCTTTCAGAAAAAAAATGGAGAGAAGGTCATGAAAGCACTGTAATTTTGTGAGACAGACGTTGTCGGTGCTCAGCCAGAACACTTTAGATTTATTTATTTATTTAAAATATTTTATTTATTTATTTGAGAGAGAGAGACAGCAGAAGCAGGGGGAGCGGCAGGCAGGAGAGAGGGAGAAGCAGGCTCCCCACCGAGCGGGGAGCCCAATGTGGGGCTCAGATCCCAGGACCCTGGGATCATGACCTGAGCCGAAGGCAGATGCTTAACGACTGAGCCACCCAGGCGCCCCTAGATTTATTTTTTACTGCTTCTGTGTTGCCCTCCTCAGCTTCTGTGTGCCTTTGTTTCTAAGGGCCTGCACCTGTGTCCTTGAGCTACAGGTGCCACTCGCCTGCTAGGTTACCTTCTAGTGCCTGGGAGTTTACACTCTCCCCAGGTGACCCCAAGCCCATGACAGACTGGTGAGGGAATCTGTGAAAGCCCAGTTTCATTGCTATGTGTTGGGACAAACTCTGAGGCATAACTTACACACCAGTATTCCCCCAAGAGGACTTCTGTGATAACCACTAGCACAGGAATCCCTGATTTGGAGTCAATTTCTACTATGTCATTATTTCAGATTACAACTTCTCTAGGGAAAAAAATTAGTATAAAACTTTTTTCTAGATCATGTCACAATGCAACAGGATTTATTTTTATACACAAGTCAAATATGACATACATTGGAATTAAATATATATATTCAGAAACAATGTTACTAGTTTACTAAAGAGTTCTTAGGGACTGGCGGGTTAATGAGCACTAATAGTATACAGTTAGGACCATTTTTATATGATGATATATAAACTGAAAATCCAGACCTAGGGTCTCCAGAAAAAAAGAGCTATTCCTGGTCTACGTGGAAGACCAAATTATTGATTAAGTGATTGCTTGGGGAAATGCAGAATTAGAGGGCAGGAAATTGGCTCTTATGAGAAATTTCAGTCAAGCCATCATGACCTAAGTAGATTCCTTTGTTCCACTACAGAAATACTTCCCTCTAAAAATCTGACCCAGGCACCTGGGTGGCTCAGTTGTTAGGCATCTGCCTTCGGCACGGGTCATGATCCCAGGGTCCTGGGATGGAGCCCCACATCAGGCTCACTGCTCAGCAGGGAGCCTGCTTCTTTCTCTCCCACTCCCCCTGCTTGTGTTCCCTCTCTCGCTGTCTCTATCTCTGTTAAATAAATAAGTAAAATCTTTAAAAAAAAAAATCTGACCTAGACATCCAGACTCCAAGAATACTCCTTCTCCCAGGTAGAATTGGAAAATTATTGACAAACCCTGGATTTATTGTGTTATCCATTTTACACAAGAACTTGAAGCCATGTGCCCAAGATGATTCCTGCCAGAATTGGGAGTACAGGAGTTTGAACTCCAGCAATCTGATGCCAGCATCCTTGTCTTTAACTATTGCCCTACTAACACACAGCATCCTCTCTCATGTTGATAATGGGAGATATAAGCACAAGAGAGACTAAGAAGCTTGCCTGAGGCATCAGAGTGAGTCCCAAATGGTAAAACTAGATTATCTTAAAAAAAAAATTACATACTTTAGGGGTGCCTGGGTGGCTCAGTCGTTAGGCATCCGCCTTCGGTTCAGGTCATGGTCCCGGGGTCCTGGGATCGAGCCCCGCATCGGGCTCCCTGCTCAGCAGGAGGCTGGCTTCTCCCTCTCCCACTCCCCCTGCTTGTGTTCCTGCTCTCACTATCTCTCTCTCTCTGTCAAATAAATAAATAAAATCTTTAAAAAATTATATACTTTATTTTTTTAAGTTTATTTATTTACTTACATATTTTTAGTAATCTCTATACCCATTATGGGGCTCAAACTCACGACCTTGAGATCAAGGTGCTCAGGGTGCCTGGGTGGCTCAGTTGGTTAAGCGTCTGCCTTTGGTTCAGGTCATGATCCCAGGGTCTCAGGATTGAGTCCGATTCCTGGCTCAGCGGGGCGTTTGCTCCTCCTTCTGCCCCTCCTCCTGCTCATGCTCTCTCTCTCTTTCAAATAAATTAAAAAAATATTTTAAAAAAAGAGTCACATGCTCTTCTGACTGAGTCAGCCAAGCTCCCCCAAACTAGATTACCTAGTTGGATGTGCCTAGTTCTTTCCTTCAAACAGTTTCTCCTGGTCCTAGCTACACTACAGAGTATTAACGGGGGGTCATGGTGGTAACAGAGGTGACCACTAAGAGCCCTAGAAGGTCAAGGGAATCTTGAATAGTCTGGCCACCCAATCCCACTTGGAGACCATTCCAAATCTACAAGACCTTGAGATTAAAGTTTTATTTTATTGAAAAAGGTAGTGGCTTTTGTTTTTGTTTTTTTATATTAATTCCAGTATAGTTAACACACAGTGTTATATTCGTTTCAGGTACAACGTAGTGATTCAACATTTCTGTACATTACTCAGTGCTCATCATGATAAGTGTACTCTTAATCCCCATCACCTGTTTCACCCACTCCCTCTGGTAGCCACCAGTTTGTTCTCTATAGTTAAGAGTCTGTTTCTTGGTTTGCCTCTCTCTTTTTTTTCCCCTATTTTGTTGGTTTTATTTCTTAAATTCTACATATGAGTGAAATCATATGGTATTTGTCTTTCTCTGACTGACTTATTTCACTTAGCATTATACCCTCTGGATCCATCCATGTTGTTGCAAATGGCAACCTTTCATTCTTTTTTTACGGCCTAGTAATATTTCTTTGTGTTGATAAATACCACCTCTTCTTTAACCATTCACCTGTCAGTAGACACTTGGGCTGTTTCCATATCTTGGCTATTGTAAATAATGCTACAGTAAATATAGGGGTACACATATCTTTTCAAATTGGTGTTTTCATTTTCTTTGGGTAAATACCCAGGATTGGAATTTCTGGATCATATGGTAATTCTACTTTTAATTCTTTGAGGAACCTGCATGCTGTTTTCCACATGGCCATACCAGTTTGCACTCCCACCAACAGTGCACGAGGAGTCCTTTTTCTCCACACTCTACCCAACGCTTATTTCCTGTGTTTTTTATTTTAGCTATTCTGATAGATACAAGGTGGTATCTCATTGTGGTTTTGATTTGATTTATTTGATGATGAGTGATGTTGAGCATCTTTTCATGTGCCTTTTGGCCATCTGTGTGTCTTTTTTGGAGAAATGTTTGTTCATGTGTTCTGCCCATTTTTAATTGCATTATTTGGGTTTTTTTTGGTGTTGAGTTGTAGAAGTTCTTTATATATTTTGGATATTAACCCTTTATCAAATATGTCATTTACAAATATCTTCTCCCATTTCACAGGTCATCACTTAACCAACTGGGCCACCTGCGCGCCCCTGATTTGCAAATATTGAACTACACTTGCACCCCGGGAATAAACCCCACTTGGTAGTGGTGAATGTTTTTTAAAATGTATTGTTGGATTCTGTTTGCTAATATTTTGTTGAGGCTTTTTATATCTATATTCATGAGAGATACTGGCCGGTAGTTCTCTTTTTTTGTGGTGTCTTTATCTGGTTTTGGTATCAGGGTAATGCTAGCCTCATAGAATGAATTTGGAAATTTCTCTTCCTCTTCTATTTTTTGGAACGGTTAGTGAAGAATAGGTATTAACTCTTCTTTAAATGTTTGGTGGAATTCACCTATGAAGCTTTCTGGTCCTGGACTTCTGTTTGGTGGGAGTTTTTTGAATACTGATTCAATTTCATTGCTGGTAATTGGTCAATTCAAAATTTCTATTTCTTCCTGATTTAGTTTTGGGAGGTTATATGTTCCTAGGAATTTACCCATTTATCCATTTCTTCTAGGTTGTCCAATTTGTTGGCATATAATTTTTCAGAATATTCTCTTATAATCCTTTGTATTTTTGTGGTGTCAGTTGTTATTTCCCCTCTATCATTTCTGATTTTGTTTGAGTTCTTTCTCTCTCTCTCTCTCTCCCTCTTTCTCTCTTTCTTATGAGTCTAGCTAAAGGTGTATCAATTTTGCTGCTCTTTTCAAAGACCAGCTCCTGGTTTCATTGATCTGTTCTATTGCTTTTTAGTTTCTACTTTATTTATGCTCTAATCTTTAATATTTCCTTTCTTCTACGGATTTTGGGTTTTCTTTTTGTTCTTCCTTTTCTAGGTCCTTTAGGTGTAAGGTTAGGCTGTTTATTTGAGATTTTTCTTGCTTCTTGAGGTAGAAAAAAAGGCAGTGGCTTTTGAAACAAAGTGACATTTATGAAGAGTAATAAGAGGAAGAGCACCATTTTGAAACAATGATAATTCTGTTGCTCAAAGCATTTTCAAAACTTCAGAAGTATTTTATAAATCACATGAAAACAATCAATGATATTGTAGCCTTAGACATATTAATTTCTACCATTATATTGTAGGATGGGTTACATTAGGGAAACTTTTCAGTTGACAGCTAACATCTTCAGTGGTGATGTCTATCTTTGGGTTTGGCACTTCTTGGTCTTGTTCTTAGGTTTTGTTATTGATCTTACATTGGGTGCCTCCAGTTCTCTCTTCACTGACTAACTATAAGAAAAAGAAGAACCAGGGTACAGTGAGGACATAGAGGAACAAATCTATGACCAGTCATTATACCAACATATACCATACAAAAACTAACAAGAATGAACAAATTAGAGAACTAAATTAGGAGGGAGTGGAACGTTTAGCAATTTCTTATCCTAATCACAATACTAATGCTGTGTGTCTTGGCAGCAATAGATTCTAAAAGATCCTACCCATAGAATCCAACTATAGGCCAACGGACAAAATTCTTTAATGTGGATGATCATATTTTGGATTTTCCTTTCTGATAAGTGAAACTTCCTAGCTTAGTTAATAATCAACCTTTGGGGGTGCCTGGCTGGCTCAGTCCGAAGAGCATGCTACTCTTGATCGCTTGATCATGAGTTTGAGTCCTATGATGGGTGTAGAGATTACCAAAAATAAACTTAAAAAAATCAATCTCTGGAACCTAAATGGTCTGTTTACAGTCTCAGAGATAGAAGTTCAGTGATTAGATGACTGACAATTACATTACCTATCAATTACTATTTCTAAACCAACTAGGACTGCCAAATAATCAACCTCTCTTTAAATGACAACGAGAATTGCAAGCAAAAGAGTTCAGATATTCACAGCATACCAATTAAATTAAATGGTTTGATCAATTTTGGGGGATGAGTCGTCCTTTACTAAGATTTGAGAGTGAGCTGTGAATTGTGTGTTCCAGATGATTCACTAAATTTGAATGCTCTGAGTTTTAAAGGTACAAGCTAACTATTCCACCTTTGCAGCAGATTTTTTGCTCTTCTCCACAATACCTCCCACATGTACAAGGACAAAAGAAAATCAAATGGATTAGTGTATGTGATGGCTATTAGAACTGTTCACAAATACATGGTTCTTCCTCTCCTTCCAGGCACATGGTAAAATTTCATCTCCTTACCCTTGATCTCAGACTTCCTTCAGAAAACCTTCTGAGCAGAAGCACTAAAAGCCAGGGCATGCTATACTGTACTCTCTTTGTCTTTTGCCATGGCCACATGGCAATGTTCCAGATAATGGCTACTCTAATAGCCTGGTTTCTGGAGAGAGGACCATGATGAACCTTCAGTGAACATGTAGTATGTGCAAGAAATAAAACTTTATTATTTTAAGCCACTGAGATTGGGGGGAATGTTTGTTACTATAGCTTAATCAAGTCTCCCTTACTGATACAATATACCTACTAATATCCCTTAGCAATTTCAGAATTTAGAGATGAAACCAGAGTTCAGAATCAAAAGGATAAAATGAACAGTTGAGTTTCCAAAACTTATTCTACAGAAAGTTACCTTTAAGAATAATTTTTAGGGTGCCTGGGTGGCTCAAATGGTTAAGCATCTACCTTCGGCTCAGGTCATGATCCCGGCATCCGGGGATTGAGTCCCACATCGGGCTCCCTGCTCCTTGGGAGCCTGCTTCTCCCTCTGCCTCTCTCTCTGTCTCTTATGAGTAAGTAAATAAAATCTTTAAAAAAAAAAGAGTATTTTTTATTCCAATATAATTAACATATAGTGTTGTATCAGTTTCAGGTGTACAAGATAGCAATTCAACAATTCTATACTCAATTCTCATCATGACACGTGTACTTTTTTAAAAAAAATTTTTATTGTTATGTTAATCACCATATATTACATCATTAGTTTTTGATGTAGTGTTCCATGATTCATTGTTTGTGCAAAACACCCAGTGCTCCATGCAGAATGTGCCCTCTTTAATACCCATCACCAGGCTAACCCATCCCCCTACCCTCCTCCCCTCTAGAACCCTCAGTTTGTTTTTCAGAGTCCATCGTCTCTCATGGTTCGTCTCCCCCTCTGACTTACTCCCCTTCATTCTTTCCCTCCTGCTATCTTCTTCTTTTTCTTTTTTCTTAACATATGTTGCATTATTTGTTTCAGAAGTACAGATCTGTGATTCAACAGTCTTGCACAATTCACAGCCCTCACCATAGCACATACCCTACCCAATGTCTATCACCCAGCCACCCCATCCCTCCCACCCCCCCACCACTCCAGCAACCCTGTTTGTTTCCTGAGATTAAGAATTCCTCATATCAGTGAGGTCATATGATACATGTCTTTCTCTGATTGACTTATTTCACTCAGCATAACACCCTCCAGTTCCATCCACGTCGTTGCAAATGGCAAGATCTCATTCCTTTTGATGGCTGCATAATATTCCATTGTGTATATATACCACTTCTTCTTTATCCATTCATCTGTCGATGGACATCTTGGCTCTTTCCACAGTTTGCTTATTGTGGACATTGCTGCTATAAACATTGGGGTGCACGTACCCCTTCGGATCCCTACATTAGTATCTTTGTGGTAAATACCCAGTAGTGCAATTGCTGGATTGTATGGTAGCTCTATTTTCAACTGTTTGAGGAACCTCCATACTGTTTTCCAGAGTGGTTGCACCAGCTTGCATTCCCACCAACAGTGTAGGAGGGTTCCCCTTTCTCCACATCCCCGCCAACATCTGTCGTTTCCTGACTTGTTAATTTTAGCCATTCTGACTGGTGTGAGGTGGTATCTCATTGAGGTTTGGATTTGGATTTCCCTGATGTCGAGCGATGGTGAGCACTTTTTCATGTGTCTGTTGGCCATTTGGATGTCTTCTTTGGAAAAATGTCTGTTCATGTCCTCTGCCCATTTCTTGATTGGATTATTTGTTCTTTGGGTGTTGAGTTTGATAAGTTCTTTATAGATTTTGGATACTAGCCCTTTATCTGATATGTCATTTGCAAATATTTTCTCCCATTCTGTCGGTTGTCTTCTAGTTTTGTGGACTGTTTCTTTTGCTGTGCAAAAGCTTTTAATCTTGATGAAATCCCAATAGTTCATTTTTGCCCTTGCTTCCCTTGCCTTTGGCGATGTTTCTAGGAAGAAGTTGTTGTGGCTGAGGTCGAAGAGGTTGCTACCTGTGTTCTCCTTTAGGATTTTGATGGACTCCTGTCTCACGTTTAGGTCTTTCTACCATTTGGAGTCTATTTTTGTGTGTGGTGTAATGAAATGGTCATTTCATTCTTCTGCATGTGGCTGTCCAATTTTCCCAACACCATTTGTTGAAGAGACTGTCTTTTTGCCATTGGACATTCTTTCCTGCTTTGTCAAAGATAAGTTGGCCATAGAGTTGAGGGTCCATTTCTGGGCTCTCGATTCTGTTCCATTGATCTATGGGTCTGTTTTTGTGCCAGTACCATACTGTCTTGATGATGACAGCTTTGTAATAGAGCTGGAAGTCCAGAATTGTGATGCCACCAGCTTTGCTTTTCTTTTTCAATATTCCTCTGGCTATTCGGGGTCTCTTCTGGTTCCATATAAATTTTAGGATTATTTGTTCCATTTCTTTGAAAAAAATGGATGGTATTTTGATGGGGATTGCATTGAATGTGTAGATTGCTCTAGGTAGCATTGATATCTTCACAATGTTGGTTCTCCCAATCCATGAGCATGGAACGTTTTTCCATTTCTTTGTGTCTTCTTCAATTTCTTTCATGAGTATTTTATAGTTTTCTGAGTACAGATCCTTTGCCTCTTTGGTTAAATTTATTCCTAGGTATTTTATGATACGTGTACTTTTAATCCCCTTCACCTGTTTCACCCACCCCCCCCACCTCCCCTCTGGTAACCACCAGTTCGTTCTCTGTATGTGAGTTTGGTTTTTTGTCTCTTTGTTCATTTGCTTTGTTTCTTAAATTCCACATGAGTGAAATCATATGGTATTCATCTTTTTCTGACTGACCTATTTTCCCCTAAGAGCCATCCATGTTTTTGCAAATGACAAGATTTCATTCTTTTTTAATGGCTGTATATGAATTTTTTTTAAGGCTGAATAACATTCCATTGTGTGTATGTATGTATATACATATAATCAACCTCTTCTTTATTCATTCATCTATCAATGGACACTTGGGTTGCTTCCATATCTTGGCTATTGTAAATAATGCTACAATAAACATAGGGGTGCATCTATCTTTTCAAATTAGTGTTTTCATTTTCTTTGGGTAAATACCCAGGGGTGAAATTTCTAGATCATATGGTAATTCTATTTTTTAATTTTTTGAAGAACCTCCATACTGTTTTCCACAGTGGCTACACCAGTTTGCATTCCCACTAACAGTGCATGAGGATTCCTTTTTCTCCACACTCTCCCTAACACTTCTTGTGTTCCTGTGTTATTTTAGCCATTCTGACAGGTGTGAGGTGAAACCTCATTGTGGTTTTGATTGGCATTTGGTGTGCCCATGACTTTGCCTCTGCCACACTCAAAAGTGCAAAATTGAAACTAGGTAAGAATACCATTTTTCCTATCAGACTGTCAGAGCAGAATCTCTTTGCCAATGATGAGTGATGTTGAGCATCTTTTCATGTGTCCATTGACCATCTGGGTGTCTTGTTTGGAGAAACGTTTGTTCATGTGTTTTGCCCATTTTTAATCATATTATTTGGGTTTTCTTCAGTGTTGAGTTGTACAAGTTCTTTATATATTTTAGATATTAACCACTAATCAGATATATCATTTGCAAATGGCTTCTTCCATTCTGTAGGTTGTCTTTTAGTTTTGTTGTTTCCTTGGATGTGCAGAAGCTTTTTATTTTGATGTAGTCCCAATACTTTATCTTTGCTTTTGTTTCCCTTGCCTGAGGAGACATATTTAGAAGACTGTTGCTATGGCCAATTCCAGAGAAATTACTGCCTATGCTCTCTTCTAGGATTTTCATGGTTGCAGGTCTTACATTTAGGTCTTTTATCAATTTTGAGTTTACTTTTGTGTATGGTGTGAGAAACTGGTCCAGCTATAAGAATCTTAAGAGCAGAGTAATGATGGTTGTGCAATGAGCTAGCAGCCACCCTCCATTTAATACAACATGGTACTTAAAGAGTATGGATTCTGATAGAAAAATGGACAACAGATTATAATGAAAGGTCATTGTAAAGCAAACATAAGACATTTTTTTAAGGCCAACATTTTTCCTTTTTTTTTTTTTTAAGATTTTATTTATTCATTGACACACACACAGAAAGAGGCAGAGGGAGAAGCAGATTCCCTGCTGAGCAGGGAGCCTGATGGGGGTGCTCGATCCCAGGACCCGGGGATCATGACCTGAGCCAAAGGCAGACACTTAACCACTGAGCCACCCAGGTGCCCCCAAATATGCCTCTTAAATGTATAAATAATGCTCAACTTTACTCATTAAACTAGTTAGGGTCAAGCTAGGCTAGGCTGCCATAAGAATGAACACAACTAACACAGCAGCTTAACACAAAATTTTCTCACTTGCCCAGTCTGATATTGAGCAGCTTTCTTCCATTTTGTAGCTATGCTATTTGGATTATTGGCCTCCACTGGCATACCAACCCTTGATTGTCTTGGAGGAAGTAATGTATCATCTGTGTTCATTCCGCTGGCAAGAATGTCATAAAACTCCTACCTAAATGTATAAAGGACCAGGAAAACATCGTTTAGGTATGTGTCCAGGAAAAAAAAAAGGCTATGGTGTGCCCATGACTGCCTCTGCCACACTCACAAGTGCAAAAATGAAACTAGGTAAGAATACCATTTTTCCTATCAGACTGGCAGAGCAGAATCTCTTGGCCAATACATAGTTTTTAACTCTGCCACTCTACTAGGAATTTATCCTACAGATAAACTGAGATATATGTAAAAAAAAATTCTGTAAAAGTAAGATTGGAAATAATTTTAAATGTTCATCAGAAGGGACCACATCATATTATGATGCATCCATGATGTAATATCATGCAGTCATAAAAAAGAACGAGGAAGATCTTCATGAAGTGATACAGAGTAAGCTCTGAGATGTGTAACTAAATGAAAAAAATCAATATATTGACATTTGGGTAAAAGAAGAGTTTTTTGTACACATATGAATCTCCTGATGAAAATCCAAAAAACTGATCAGATTGATTGCCTCCAGAGGGGACCTGAGACTTTTCCTGAAGGGAGACTTTTACTGTCAACCCTAATTGTACCTTTTGAATTTTTAGCCATGTCAATGTATTACCTAGTCAAAATTTGAACTTAATCTTATTGGGAGGATTTGAATTCAGACAGCCTTTGTGACCTTGAGCAAGTTGCTTATGTCTGTGCTCATCAGCAAAAGGGAGTTAATATTAGTACCTGCAGTTGTGGGGTTGTGAGAAACCAATTGCTCTAAGAAAATTTTAATTGATTTGGGTATGTTTTAATCTCACTGATCTAGAATTAATGCAAAGAGAACAGCTGTTTGCATTAATTGTTGGATTGTCAGGGAAAGCCTCTAAGGTGACATCTAAGATCTGGGAGTTTTCTCATAAAGGCATTAGGAGAGTGCTTGGCTTCTCTGAGGAACAGCAAAGAACCTGCAGTATCAAATAAGGACAGCAGTAGAAAATGAGTCCAGTGGTGGGAAAAGTATAAAGATCATGGATCTGGGACTTCAGTTTCCAGTACCGGAATGACAACACTTAAAAAGCTACAGTATGGAGAACAAACTATAGGGTAGCAAGAATAGAAGCAAGCCCTTTTTGGAAAAAAGGAACACTGACATTTAGCCTGAACCCTCCCCGTCTTCTTCCCAAACTAGCATTTAGTTTGAAAAAAACATTTAAGTGGGTTTTTCTAATTCATGCAAGGACCAAAGAGCCAAAAGAAAAAACTCTCAAGACTAAGTACTATACATTTTATTTTCTCTCAAAGTGACTGTTTCTGCCGTTACAATTTTGTGTAGGTTAGGGTATTTGGCTTGCTTATTGGTATTAGATGACAAAGGATAACAGGTCTGTTTTAGTTTAATAAACATTTATTCCTTTAGTTGAACAACCTCTAACACACAAAGTATATATATGGTTTAGGATCTCTTTCTGAGTGGAAAGGAATTTAGGTCTCAAGAGGTTTTGAGCCTTTTTCTGGAAATCATTTAACTGAGCCTAAGACCCCTGAAAAAAATATAAAAACTGGTTCAAGGAAACCAGCAATTCGATTTTGAAATCAAACTATGGATTAAGTCAGCTATCTTAGAAGTTGGGGCAATTCCTCTATTTCCTACACACTCAAAATTCACCCTGGAGAACAGAAACCTCTTTACTGGGAAGACAGAATGGAAACAGAATAGTGGTATACTTAACATCAAGGTGGCACAATTGATGGGCTGGCAAGTTTATGGAATGGCAAAATTTTGAAGGGTTTGAGTAAGGGTGAGAAAAATGACTGGGGATAACCCATGTTAAGGATTAGGTTGGAAACCATAGACTTGTACATCGACACCAACTACATGACTATTCTCAACAGCCTATGGGAATGCCTAAGTGGGTTGACCCAAGATGACTTAGGACTTGGGATGAGCAATGACAGACTTTTAAAGCCAACCCTGTTTTTCCCCCTAAGGTGGCTAGTGGATTCAAAATGGTCACAAAGACCATGGATAAAGTATTTAAAATTCTAACCAAAGCCAATTTTATCCTCATACTTAAAAGCCAGTTTCCCAATTCTAGCATTGGTTACTAGCTTACAAATCTTAGTCTTCTCATCTAATGTCCAATTTCTTTAAGTGTTCATATACACGAGTAAAGCCCATTAACTGACTGCTTTGTAGGAAATTCAGTACTCTACAGATCCCATGGAGTCGTGGGATAGAATCAGGAGCCTCTACATTTTATGGTAACTTCAATGTAACTTCAAACTCCAACACTGTGGAGACCAAGGCAATTTTACTTCGGTCAAGCAGGATTTATTTTCATTTTTAAGACAACCCTCCTGAAACAGGTAGGTTTACTCAATTCTCTTTAAAAAAATGGTGGCATTCTTTTAAAGTATTCTTTCCAAAGCCAGTTAAATAAATGGAATATTGGATTCAACCTAAAATTGTGGTTCCTACTTAACACTGTTCTGCATATGATCATGATTAAAGACTAGAATACTCTTCACACTTCCAAGCAAAATCCAATTTAAAAAGCTCTTTCTTTCCAAACCCCTAATAACAACAGCCATTTGAGAGTAAACCAGAGCATTACATCACCCCAATGAAGCTGCAGGTTTCATTACATGCACCAACAAATCTACATGGCTAGCTTCTGCATTCCACTTTTACAGAATTTATTTTACACCTATTATACCAAACAGCATTTTAAACACTGACATATAAACTCCCTAATAAGATAAAGCAAAGACAAAAGCATTTATCTTATTAGAAACAAGATACACCATCACTTAAAGTCTTCAAACATTATTGCACTTTAACTTTCATAATTTGACAATGCATTCATGGAACAATGTGCAGACAACTCAATTTAACAGACAAATTAAAGAACACTTTTAAGCAGACATGACTGTCCTAAATTGTTTATTAGGTAAGATTTTTTACAAACATTACTTATATTAGCGGTAACGGTGGAGCTGGAGAGTATTGCGTCTTCTCCATGCCGCGCGGCGAGAACCACCAATAGTGTGGTGGAACTTGTGACCCTTTCCAAGGCCACGGCTCTTGCGGCCTGCAGATGTCAGCCCTCGCATCTCCCTGTGCTTGTGGACTGGTTTGGTGATCCACTGGGTGTCAGGATTTCTTCTGATAGCTTTATGGAATGGATCAATGAGGATGACCTCAAAGAATTTGTACGTGGAATCTTCGCCAACCCAGTAAGAATTCAAGACTCTCAGAGCCCCACAGTGGCGCCCAGCTCTCTCCTGGAACAGGAAAAAAGGCCCAAAGTCAGCCTCCATCTCCCATAGAAGGAAATTAGGAAGTAAGAATTCCCTTTAGTTTACCACACTAGACAAGAGACTAAGGTCATTCACTTAACTACTGAATAGTTATAAGCATCTTCCCAGAGGCTAGGACCCCAAATATGATTAAGACTTACTACAATAATACATGAAACATTCTCTGATTTGAAACCATTGCCTATTATCACCCCCTTCCCGACCAAGGCACAAATGTTAGTATCTAACAAAATTTAGGAACCTAGTCCTTTTCTAATACAACTAAGCGATCAGCAAACTTCATACAAAACTTTAATAATATTTAGCATATTATTTTAGGCTTTGGAGGCCACGATAGTCTCCTTAGTTTAAGTCGTCTTTGCCTTTTTTTTTTAAGAACAAAAATAAAACATTTTTAGTTTACAGAAGGCAGCAAACTCTTGTTTGCCAACCTTTGGGACAGAGCACAACTTCATTTACTAACCCAGAAAGACAACTTACAACTGAACATCAAAAATTAGCCATGAGTAAATGCAGCTTCTGTACACCTGGGGAGATGTGCTCTTCAAGACAAAGTTTACTGCCCTTCAAAAGCTTAGGTTCCAAGGTTCACACTAACCATAAAACACTTTCTATTATACACAAGCAAAGCCAGATTAGTAACAAAGACTGACTTTGCCAGCAACATTTAGTATACTAAGTAAACGATGAAGTAAAAATCACAAACCCCATTTTAAACACAACAGGGCTCACTAGGTACAAGTTAACCAGAAAAAGTGCTCAAATCCTCCACCAACCCCAGGAGGTGACAGACACAACTGTTACTGAAAAATCACTTACCTCTGCAACAGACTGAAGGCTTCGGGCAAACTTTAGCTGGTTAACACCATGATGGACAGGCTTGCCGTAGGTAGCACCCTTAGGAACTGGGCGTTTGCGGCCACCACGACGCACACGAATCCGATATATGACATAACCTATACACATTTACAGTGGTCTTATAAAAGCTGTACGGATCAAGACTCGGTAACTTCCTACTAAATGCTGCGATGTCGAATATATTTTGGACTATAAGCCAAATACTGTATATCTGAAGGTTAAATACCCATTTAAGACTTACTCTAAAAACAAACACATTCCAGTGTTTTTCAAAGTACTTTATGACACAGGAAGAGTAACTTCTCATTCCCACTCTACACTGGGATATTGGGGCCATAGTACCTCTAATTAGCAGTTTTCTCACATTTCCCCAGGAACACAATTTTGTCCACGCATCCATGCAGAGACCACTCACCTTGCTTGGCCTTGTACCCCAGCCTGCGCGCTTTATCGGGCCGGGTTGGGCGGGGAGCCCTGTGGAGCGCAGAGAGCTGGCGATATTGCCAGCAGCGCACCCTGAGAAGAAAGCGCATTACATCGGACTGCTTCTTCCTCCATAGCTCCTGGATGTACTTGTAAGCGCCCATCTTGGCCTACCTTTGAGCTAAAAAAACATCATGCATTTAAAATGAGACGATCGCGCCCGTCCATCTTAGTTCCCCACCAGCCACAAGGAAACCGAGGCTGAAAATGGCTCTCCATAACTGTAGGGAATAGCTGCACCCTGGGAAAGCAACGCTGTCACCTCTGCGACCCCAGCGCGGAGCAGCGCAGGGAGGGTCTCGGTACATTTTTGTTGGATGAATGAATGGCGCTAGACGAGTACTGAGGAATGCTGCTGAGTGCGGCAGGCGGCATCCCTAAGGGCCTGGCCTGCAGAGATCTCGCCGATACCCTTAGGGGAAGGTGCTGTAGCCGTTATCCCCGAAGGAAACTTTCGGGGAAAAAAATCCCTTATTGCACCCAATCCGCAGGCCTCGCTTTAGGACACTCTAGGCCCGGCCTTCCATCCCTCAGCCCCATGCTTCCTTTTCCTTCACGCTCCAGGCCCCGCTCGAATTCGCGCCGCCATCACATCACCACCCTAGCCCGCCCCGGGGGCCGCCTCTCCAAGCCCTAACAGCCCCGCATCCTGTTCGAACTCGCGCCGCACAGGAGGCAGGAGGAGCTCCGAGGACGCAGGGTCCCCGAGTCTGGATGGCTGAGGCGAAGAGAGATGAGCGGCGGATGCAGCAGCGAATTCGACAAACACAGCCTACCTGATGGCTGCCGCCGGACGGAAAGGAAAGAGCCTTTCTCCCACAATCCTTTTTGGGCTCCTCCCCCACAGCGGCGAGCCTCTTTCCGGTGGAAGGCTGCGGCTCCCACAGCCTCATGGGACATGTAGTTCCGGCAGCGAGACTGGTGGGCGGAGTTCGGCCCGGATTGGGCGCAGCCTCCCCTATTATCCCGCACCCTGGCCCTCAGGACTTGAGTTTGACAGGCAGGGGCGGCTCAAAGGGCGAGAGTCCTCGGCCAGACCTCGGCGGGCGAGCGTTCAAGGCCGTCCTGCAGCTGGGAGGAGGCAAGTTGGGGGCGGGGCTCAGGTGGCCGAAGCCGGTCGTGGAGCATCTCTGCCAGAGTATCGGTATCTTAGGAGTCTGTGGAAGTGTCCAGGTCTGTGTCTGGAGGTACAGGGAACCGCTTCACGCACCGCGGTCTCCTCACTTGAGGAGTCGCGGCGGGTTCCCCAGTGCGGCGCTATCCATCCCGCTTAGCCCACTAGACTGGACCCCGAGACGCTGCCGGAGCAGCCAAATAAGACGTTCGTGCTGCCAGGGCTTCGCGGGTGGGGGCGCGCGCCCTGCCTTCGGGCTTCAGCCTCCGCAGGCCCCGGCTCCGCGGGATTTTGCCCTAAAGAAGGGTCGGAGGGTGGGGAACTGGGGGGCTAGAGAGGGGAGCGCGAGCGGCTCGGCGCCTTTTCATTTCCGTGCCTTTCCTGCGTACCGACTTGGTCCCAGGTTTGCTACGTCAGAACCAGTTTTTTTTAGAAAGGCAAAATATTTTTGTGCCAAGACTTGGTTATCAGGTACGAGTGTTTTGGGAAGAAATGCCGAGAAAATGCTGGCGTTTTGTGTTTTCTTTATTGAAAAATAGTTTGTTTTTTGCGTCCCCAGAGTATTTTCATTTTTGACGCAGTCATGTAGTTTACCTTCTAACTTATTACCGGTTTTGGTTTTCTCCCCTTATTTACTATTTTCCTTTTTTTTTTAATCGTAGCTTTATCATTCCAGGAGTCCTCACAAGGTTCACTGATTTATTCAGCAAATATCTATGAAATGCCTAATATGTGCCAGGTAGTGTCCCAGCTGCTGGGGATGCAGCAATAGTGAACGCAGAAATTCTAGGAAATGGGCAATAAACATAAATAAGACATATATTATGTTTGGTAAAAAGTACTAAAGACAAACATTAAGGGCAGGGAAAGGATAGTGTTGGGGTGGGGGGTCAAAATTTTGGATGGCATATTCAGGATTAGTCGTCTTGAGAAACAAGATTTGAGAAAAATCCCGAAGGTTGTGAGCCTTGGAGATTTGGACTGATTTCAATCAAAAGGAAAAGTGCCAATGCTGGAGTATGCCTGGATTCATACAGAAATAGCAAGGAGGCAGGGTGGCAGGAAGCTAGCAGATGACCTCAGAGAGGTGAAGTGTTTCTAGGGAGGACTTTGGGTTTTCACACTGCCAGAGATCAAAAACTATTGGAAGATTTTAAGCAGAAGGGTGACTTTCTGTGACTTACATTTTAAAAGGATTATCTGGATTGCAGTTTTGAGGCCAAAAGAAGGGAAAAAGTTGAAGCAGAGAGACTAGGAAGTTGTATTAGTTCTTTTTGCTAATTGTAGCAAACTGGCTTAAAATAACACAAATTAGTTGTATTACACAGGTCAGAAATCTCGGTAGGCTAAAATCAGATTGCTGTGTTCCTTTTAGAGAAGCTAGGGGAGAATCCATTTGCTTGCTTTTTCCAGCCTTTTTTTTTTTTTTTAAGATTTTATTTATTTATTTGAGTGGGGGCGAGGCACAAGAGCAGGGGGAGGAGCAGAGGGAGAGGGACAGCCAACTCCACGTTGGGCAGAGCCAGTGGAAGAGCCAGTCCAATGACCCCGAGACCATGACCCTAGCCAAAACCAAGAGTCAGGTGCTCAACCAACTGAGCCACCCAGGCATCCCTGCTTTTTCCAGCTTTTAGAGGCCACTGGTATTCTTTGGCTCCTTATCCCTTCCTTTTCAAAGCCAGCAGTATAGCATCTTCTATCTCTGTTTCTCTTTCTGACACACTTCTCTCCTTCTTATAAAGACACATATGGTATGGTGATTACCATAACAAAAAATTTAAAGAAAAAAAGATACATGTGATTACATTGGGCCTACCCAGATGATCCAGGATAGTCTCCCCATCTCAAGGATCTTAATTTAATCACAGCTGCAAAGTTCCTGTTACTGTGTAAAATGAAATACTCACAGGTTTTAGGGATTATCACACAGACATCTTTGAGAGACCAAGTGAGAGAAGATGGTGCTTCTGACCACTTCATTAGCGGTGGAGGTGGTAAGTGATCCAGCCCTGGATGTGTTCCGAAGGTGGAGGCTTTACTGGTGGATCAGATGTGGGGTGTAAGAAAAATGAGTCAAGAATGATTGCTATAAAAAATTAATTAAAAAAGGGTGCCTGGCTGGCTCAGTTGGTAGAGCATGCAATCTTGGTCTCAGGGTCATGAGTTTGAACCCCAAGTTGGGCGTAGAGATTACTTTAAAAACATAACTACAGGGGCGCCTGAGTGGCTCAGTCTTTAAGTGTCTGCCTTCCGCTCAGATCATGGTCCCAGAGTCCTGGGATCGAGCCCCGCATCGGGCTCCCTGCTCGGCGGGAAGCCTGCTTCTCCCTCTCCCACTCCTGCTTGTGTTCCCTTTCTTGCTGTGTCTCTCTCTGTCAAATAAATAAAATCTTAAAAAATAACTACAAAGTTGGATGAATCATTTGGAAAGGAGTTCTGGCAATGCAAATCATCACTGCTAATTTCTTAATTAGTTTTTGCAGTTTTGTTTCTTCATTTGCAATTTATAGTTTCTCAGTAGTTTTGCAAGATTTGGATTGGTATTTACAATTGATTCTGAGATTCCTGAGGGCAGGTATCATTTCTGGTTTTGCCCCCCATGGTTTTGTCCCTCATGCCTGGCTTTATGGTAACACCTCAGTAAATACTTAATGAATAAAAGAATGGTAAGCTGGAATCTGCTCATTATATTTTATTGTGTGCAGTATTATTTACAAAACCTTTTAAATGTATGTTTTTGTAAAATTATTCATATATAGATAAGTAAAAGTGTTGCACACAGTACCTGATGTTTGCATAAATAAATACACAGTGTATAAATTTTCTCCATGCGGGGCTTCATAGTATGATCTATAACATCTCTCTATGATGCTAAGTGTTAATAGTATTACTACTGTTTTAGTAGCATAAAAACAGTTGTGCTTTACTTATAAAAGTAGAATGATTTGGGGTGCCTGAGTGGCTCAGTCTTTAAGCGTCTGCCTTCGGCTCAGGTCATGATCCCAGGGTCCTGGGATTGAGCCCCACATCGGGCTCCCTGCTCAGTGGGAGGCCTGCTTGTGTTCCCTCTCGCTGTGTCTCTCTCTGTCAAATAAATAAAATCTTAAAAAAAAATATATGATTTCCTTAGAAAAGCAGAAGTACTGACAGTTTCGGCAGCTGTTTCTGATAGCTCTTTAAAGGGATTATTGACTAAGCTCAGTGTTTTCCACAGGAATGGATCAAATCATGTTTTTATTCTCTAGAAACATTATTGATTAGCCTGGAAAGCAAAGCAATATACAGTTAAGACTGCATTGGATTTTGCCTGTTAAGCCTGTTCTCTCAAGTCATTTATATCAGGTGAGGATTAATAGGTCACAGATTGAATTTTATTTTCTAGCAGTTACTTAGAGTAGGGACTCTACCAAGTAGTTCTAACTAGTGCTTTACATTAGATACTAACTGGGGTGCCTGGGTAGCTCCGTCAGTTAAGTGTCTACTTTTCAGCCCAGGTCTTGATCTCAGGGTTCTGAGTTCAAGCCCTGCATTGGGCTCAATGCTGGGTGTGGAGCCTACTAAAAAACATTAGATACTATTTTTTAGAAGAATTAATACTTTAATTAGCAGGTCGCTAGTCTTCAGCTTTAGGTAATATTGTTTCCCACTTGAAGACAAGAACCTAGAATGTTTCAGCTATGCTTTGACTAATCACATTTATCCTTTCATCTTTGTTTTGTTTTTGGTGGTGTAAAATATTTAACATGGATTATTCTGTTTTATCTTGCTTCTTTCCTTGTAAAATACCTTAAAATCCTTTTTTTTAAAGATTTTATTTATTTATTTGACAGAGAGAGACCCAGCGAGAGAGGGAACACAAGCAGGGGGAGGGGGAGAGGGAGCCTGATGCGGGGCTCGATCCCAGGACCCCGGGATCATGACCTGAGCCAAAGGCAGACGCTTAACGACTGAGCCACCCAGGCGCCCCAAATACCTTAAAATCCTTACCGAGTGTTTGAGTAACCTCTATTCAGTTATTTTTACTATTTGCCCTTGATGGAGATTCTCTTGATAGACTGAAACAACTCCCCCAGTTTATTTATACACACACATGCAAAGTAATGTGTATTTTTAACACACTTCATCTGCTAATCCTAATATCAGTGAGTGATCAAAGTATAATTGTAGCATGCCACTTTTAAAGCAAATATATTAAGACCACTTCCAAAGACTGGAGTAGTTGATTTCTGGATTTCTTAAGATTCTGTTGGTTTCAGCATTTTCCCAGTTTGCTTCAGTCCCCAGAAGTCATATTTGCCTCCCTTTTATGGGGAGTCTATTGCTATTAATAATTGGGATGTTTTTTCTTTTAACTGTCTGGTTCACTTAACGACAACATGTGCCTACCCTTTTAAAGCACTTGTTTTTATTTGAAGATTGATATAATGAATGGTAAAGGGACTTTTTTTTGATTGAAAGGAAGAGGAGAGAAGGTAAGGTATTTAGAAATTCTGGGACTAAGACATTTTTGGAGGAAGGGAAATAATAATAGAAAATTAGAATTTAGATTCCAGTAGCAACCTTTTCTGACAACAGAATTGTTCTGTGCTGCCAATATTTTTCTCATCCTCTGACAGATTTCTTTTTCATCCTCTTGGTGACATGTGGTTAAGTGGCAACTTCCTTTAAATTTTAACTGTTATCATTAAAAACCCTTTGAAAAAGATTCAATGATATCATAAACTTCTAGGAAACCACAATATGCAAAAAGAGTAGAGTCCTACGATAAGTGAGATACTAGATTAATCATAAATTCAGATGTAGAAAACCTTTTAAAATAGTCCATAGTTGCTGACATAGGAGATATCATACCATAGATGATCAGTGTGACACAGGAGATATACCATAGATGATCAGTGTGACGCAGAGCTCTCCTCTTACAAATAAAGACTCAGAATTTTTCTATTGCAGTTATGTTGAAAATATATTTTAGAAAAAGAGGTGCCTGGCTGGATCAGTTGGTAGAGCACGCAACTCTTGATCTCGGGGTCATGAGTTTAAGTCCCACATTGGGCATAGAGATTACTTTAAGAAAATATATGTGAGTGTGTGTGTGTGTGTGTGTGTGTGTGTGTGTGTGTGTGTGTCTCCCTTAAGAGAAGTAGTTCTCATAGAAATAGGTGATAAATATTCTTGGGAAGATTTGGAAGGATCTCAAGCATGCCACCAGGAAATAATAACTACATTACGTTAAGTGATGATTATTTCTCTACTGGTAAAATGTACTGTACTGTTCTGGAAATGAGCGCTGTATTATTACTGTCCTACAATAATGGTAGCAGTAAAATTTTTCCTGTCAGCAGATTGGTGGTGTGGCTAATTTGGGTCATAAAATATTATAGACTTTTGGGGCTCCTGGGTGGCTCAGTGGGTTAAGTGTCCAGCTCTTGGTTTCAGCTCAGGTCTGATCTCAGTGGTGCAATCGAGCCCCGTGTTGGGCTCTGCACTCAGCGTGGAGTCTGCTTGAGATTCTCTTTCCCTCTTCCCCCCAACATGCTCATGTGTGCTCTTTCTCTAAAATAAATAAGTCCTAAAAAAGAAAAAAAAAGATTCTCTGCCCTTCCCACCTTGGCTCACACACTTGCTTGCTCTCTCTGAAACAAATAAATATTACAGACTTTGAGAAAATAGAGTTATGGGAAGTTCATTTGTTGCTTAATATTTTTGGTATTGGTTAAAACAAACAATACTAATGTACAACACATGTGCATATACAGAAAGGTACCTGGAAGCCCTTTGAATGCTTATCTGAACTTTCTTGGTGTAGTTGCTTTCTGACTTCAAGGAGTTGTGGCATCCCTTTTAGTCATTTATTGCATGTTCTACACTTCTAGGTAAGAAGAGAATTGGGAGAAATAAGAAAGTGGTGGAGATGGAAAAAGGCAGTGTGGAAATTTAAATTCTCTTATCAAGTTACTCTGTTGTATTCAGTGAGCTTTTTTTTTTTTTCCTTTCTGCCTTGGTTTCTGGTATCTTGACTTCTGGAAAATAAAAGCTTTGAGGAAAATTGAAGACAATGTTACCCAATTTTGCTCTTCCTTGGATATGTTAGGATGAGCAATTTTTCTAGCATTAAGCATGACTCAGGGGCACCTGGGTGGTTCAGTCGGTTAAGCATCTGCCTTCAGCTCAGGTCATGATCCCAGGGTCCTGGGATTCAGCCCCACCTCAGGCTCCCTGCTCTGCGGGGAGCCTGCTTCTCCCTCTGCCTGCTGCTCCCCCTGCTTGTGCTCTCTCTCCCCCTCTCTCTCTCTTTCTCTGTCAAATAAATAAATAAAATCTTAAAAAACAGTATAACTCAAAAAGAAGTATGACAAAAAGAGCCCACGTTGCTATGAAAATCCAATTTTTCACTCTCCTGAGAAAAGACTGATGGCATTAATAGCATTAATGTTTCTCTAAAAAATCATGTCTGTTCTCTATCCAGATTTTTGTCTTCACACCTCCTTAAATTTTTACTTAAATGTTTTTTTTCCAGGTAAATATTGATGAGCAGGCAGTGTCTTTCAAGGATTGGTTTCATCTAGGATTTGATTTAGATCCTATAGACTTAGTGTTGAAATATTCTTTGTATAAAATGTTTTTTTCTTTTTGAAAATAAACATGTATTCATATCTACATGTATTCCTGTGTTTATCTAGATTATCTCTGCAAAAATGTACAAGAAACTGGTAATACTGATTGCTCTAAGGAAGCAAATGGGAGACTAGGAATGGGGTTTGGAAGGCTATGCCTATTGTATTTTTTATTTTTGGAATTATCCCGTGTATGTATGACTTATTTAAACATAGAAAAAAAGAAAAACGGTTGCTTCAAACAGTATACAGTTTCACAGATCTTTTATTCTCTTCACAGTGATATATCCTGAGAGAAGATGGGAAAGGGCTGCAAGGTTGTGGTCTGTGGCTTGTTATCTGTGGGGAAAACAGCAATTTTGGAGCAGCTTCTTTATGGGAATCATACTATTGGTAAGATTATTTTTCTCTAGTTTCTCTGTAGGTTCCTGGAACTGCTTAAGGTCTTTTGTTGGTCATGATAACCTAAAGATGGGTGATGGTACACAAAAGTGAGGTGTAATCCAGAAGGACTAAAGGGTTGAAGAAGTCAACAGAGATTGAAAGGCAGGGGGATGGAGGAGGGGGGAGTATAGGAGAGAGAAAAATAAACTTTGTTATTGAAATTCAAGAGTTTTTTTTAAGTTACAACAGGTAAGAAAACAAATGTGTGCGTGCATATGTGGTTTCCTGTGTATTTACATAATGAATAGTGGTCTCGGAGTCACAGAATCACTGACTTAAGAATACACTGAATGATGGGGGCGCCTGGGTGGCTCAGTCGTTGGGCGTCTGCCTTCGGCTCAGGTCATGATTCCAGGGTCCTGGGATCGGGCCCCGCATCGGGCTCCTCTGCTCTGTGGGGAGCCTGCTTCTCCTTCTCCCTCACTTGTGCTCTCTAGCTGTCTCTATCACTCCAATAAATAAAAAAAAATAAAAGAAGACACTGAATGATGATCTCATTTAAGTTTCAAACATACTTTCCAAGACTGCTGTATAAGTTTTAAAAATGGAAGAAACAGTTATTTGCTCCAATATGACCTAATTTTGTGAATTGGATTATGTCATTTTTTCACTTATTGAGTTAAATAATTAGTAAATACTTGCTGTATGATACAAGCTGTAATGAGGCCTTGTGAGGGCACAGAAGTGAAGAAGACCCCATCTCTGGCTTTTTAAGGAGATCATTTAGGAAGGAAGGCAGACCGTACAGGTTAGAATGAAATGAAGTTTGTTAGGTAAGTGGAACCGTGGGTCTTTAAAGTACTTATCTCTGGCAAGTAGCTCAGAGCACATTTCTGTCTTTTATTAACCATCTTGATTAGCTCTGCTTCTCTTCCACCTTCCCAAAATAATATATAACAATTTTGGTTAAATCCATATTTGGTTTTTATTATGATGCTGGTGCCTGCAGTTCTCAAATTTTTTGAGAACTTTTGGTTTCAGAATCCCTCCTGTCACAAATGCTGCCATATTGATTTTTTTTTCCTTTTTCTTTTAGAGATGGGGGAAGGGGCAAAGGGAGAGGGAGACAGAAAAATCTTAAGCAGGTCCAGGTGGGGTTCCATCTCACAACTCTAGGGTCCTGACCTGAGCCAAAAATCAAGAGTCGGACGCTTAACTGACTGAGCCAGGTGCCCCTGCACTATTTATTCTTATTTTTTTTACCTCCTGATTCTAATTTATGCCTGTGCAAAAATAAATTATGCCCAGGGGAGAAAATCTCTTTACCCTCTAAAAACCCTTATCATGATGGATTTTTACTGTGTTAGAAATTAAAACTGAGGGGCGCCTGGGTGGCTCAGTCATTGAGTGTCTGCCTTTGGCTCAGGTCGTGATCTCAGGGTCCTGGGATCGAGCCCCGCATCAGGCTCCCTGCTCGGCGGGAGGCCTGCTTCTCCCTCTCCCACTCCCCCTGCTTGTGTTCCTGCTCTCGCTATCTCTCTCTCTGTCAAATAAACAAATAAAATCTTAAAAAAAAAAGAAATTAAAACATTTTAAAAAATACTCATTACATGCTAAGATAACATTTTCATGAAAAATATATTTTCAAAAAAATATATTTTTTTGGAAATATATTTCAAGATATATTGAAGATACATGCTAAGATACATGCTAAGATAACATTTTCATGAAAAATATATTTTCAAAAAAGTGAGAGAATGAGCATTGATTTACATTTTTTGAAAACCATGTTCAGCTTACTAGAAGGCAGCTGGATTATCATACCTACTTACTTTTGTATTTAATCAGTTGTGGTATTTTTAGTTGAAATATATGAAGAAAACCTGGCCTCACACAGATAAATCGTTGGAAGAAGTAGGAGTATGTTAATAGCCTTTCCAGATAATTGTGGATATTTTTGGGGCACCTGAGTGGCTCAGTTGGTTAAGCTCCTGCCTTCAGCTCAGGTCATGATCTCACGGTCCTAGGATTGAGCCCCACATCAGGCTCCCTGCTCAGCGGGGAGTCTGCTTCTCCCTCTCCCGCTGCCCCTCCCCCTGCTTGTGCTCTCTCCCTCTCTCTCAAATGAAATCTTTAAAAAAATTGTAGGTATTCTATGCTATTTCACTAAAACTCAACAAGTGATGTTTACTTAAAGCTTATTGGAAACCACGTCAGTGAACTTTTCCTACTCTATTATAGTAAAATCTCATTGATCTGTCTTGAACTATAAATGGGATTTTTACCTAACAGTGGTTTTTAAAGATCATAAATTGATCATTTGAAAAATACTGGCTCACTGAGATAAGCAGATCTTCCAAATAACATTTATTAATATCATCATCAGTCTTAGTATTAGGAAGCATACAATTCTCATTTTCACTTGAAAGATCAAATTTTATCATTGACAACAAATACTGCCAGTTATGGTCCTTAAAAACGATAGGCTCCCTTTATTCATTTTGAGAAAACATTTATCCAGTACCCCAAATAACAGTTTTCCTGTCATTCCTTCCTTTAAAAAAAACTGGCTAGTTCAGTTTGCAACTCAAACACAAGAGCTTTTCCTTCAATTACCACAATTCATTATGCAGAATACTTTATGCATTAATCACATAGAATATTTAAAAATGTAAATATGTATACTCAAGGATTGAGATAATAAAATCAGTAATTTTTACTGCTTCATCAAGGACATTCTTAACTCAAATTGGCTTTTTTTCCCTCCAAACTGCAAGTATGATGTGAAGAATACAACTACTAATAAATACAGTTGGTGCTCTTGCCTTAATTTATACTAAAGCATCCACAGTTTTACCCACCATTTGCACCATCAGTGCAAATGTTAACATAGTGGAAAAGACAAATGTCTTTGATCATTATGAAAATAGTTTTGTCCATGTGGATTCCCTGAAAGGAGACATTGAGGGATCTTTAGACCACACTTTAGGAACTGCTGGTGCCTGTAAATATTCTCTGCTGAGCAATGTTCTATACTATGATTGTTTCTTTTCCTTTTTGTTTTTCTGGAGGCTAATATTTGTTTTGTCACTTCTTTAGTTTTATTTATACTTTTGCTATTTCCACATGTACACATGGTTCTCAATTTTTTTACAAAGTTAGCTACATCAGATAATTCCCCCCCCCACCCCCACTTGGAGATATCCTTCCAGGAGTTAGTAATTCTCTTATCTAGGCCTATTACACAGGAATGGAACCATGGAACTTTTCTTTACCTTTCTTCCTGGGTTTGAGTTCCTGTTTCTTTTCTTTTCTTTTTTTTTTTTTTTAAGATTTATTTATTTAGGGTCACCTGGGTGGCTCAGTCAGTTAAGTGTCTGCCTTCAGCTCAGGTCATGATCCCAGGGTCTTGGGACTGAGTTGGGCATCAGGCTCCTTGCTCAGCAGGGAGTCTGCCACTCCCCCTACCAGCCACTCCCCTTGCTTGTGCTCTTGTTCTCCCTCTCTTGCTCTTTCTCTGGCAAATAAATAAAATCTTAAAAAAAAAAAAAAAGATTTATTTATTTGAGGGGGAAGGGGCAGAAGGAGAGGGAGAGAGAGAATCCCAAGCAGACTCTGCACAGAGCCTGGAGCCTGCCACCCTGAGATCATGAACTGAGCCCAAACCAAGAATCAGCTGCTTAACTGACTGAGCCATCCAGGCACCCCCTGAGTCCTGTTTCTTATCTCTTGTTATCTTCTTTGGGTTTACACCCTCTTAGTGGAGCTTATCTTCCAGGACTTTTTGTGTGTTGAAGAGGTTGTACAAAGGAATGGAGCATCACGTGATGACAGCCCTTAAAATGCCCTCTACGGTTGGTAGTACTTTGGTACTACTTTGGTGCTGCTGTGTGTAGTTATCCTGGGGATTCTGAATAGTGGTATTTACAGTTGTCCCTGTAATTTCCTGTTCCTCTGTGTTAGGGTGTATTTTCTGGATCTGAGGTCTTCCTCTCTCTATGATTATGTGCTAATTTTGATGGAGGGCTTCCTCAAATAGTTACCTGAAGAAATGTACATGGCACATTTTTTTGAGGCTTCATATGTTTGAAAATGTCTCTTACTCTCAAAATTAGAATTTTGATGGGTGTAGAATTCTAGATTGAGAATAATTTCCTGTCACAATTTTGCAAGCATTGTTCCATTATCATCTTTTCTTTTTTTATTATAAAATTCATCATACACATAGAAAAGTGCATAAAACATGTATGGCTTAATGAATAATTATAAAACAATCCTTTGTGTAATCTCCACACAGGTCAAAAAGTAGAATATTGAAGGCACTCCAGTAGTGCCATATATCTCCTTCCGATCATAACTCAGCCCTTCCCTTGACTTTTGGTTAATCATTCACTTTTTTTTTTTTTTTTTTTAGGATACATCTATTTTGTTGTAAATAGCTGTGGTTTAATTTTCATAAAGGCTTGAGGTGCCTGGGTGGCTCAGATGGTTGGGTGTCTGCCTTTGGCTCAGGTCATGATCTCCAGTTCTTGGGATCAAGCCCCATGTCAGGCTCCCAGCTCAGCGGGGAGTCTGCTTCTCCCTCTCCCTCTGCCTCTCCCCCTGCTCACTCTGTCTCTCTCTCTCAAATGAATAAATAAAATCTTAAAAAATATTTTTTTTCCATAAAGGCTTATGGTATTCTATTGTATACCTCAATTTATCTCCTCTCTTTTGATGAACATTTTGATTAATTCCAGTTTGGGCTATTAGAAATAATGCTATTATGAACAGTCTTGTACATTTAGCCCAGCTATTATGTGGGAAAAAAAATTTTTTTAAGATTTTATTTGAGTGAGAGATGGAGAGTGTGCACACAGGTGTGTGAGGTGGGTGGGGGAGGGGGCCCAAAGAGGAAGGGGAGAGGGACAAGCAGACTCATGCTGAGTGTGTGCGGAGCCCACCCACGGGGTTCGATCTCTTGACCCTGAGATCATGACCTGAGCCGAAATCAAGAGTCAGCTGCTTAATGGACTGAGCAACCCAGGTGCCCCATATGTGGACAATTTCTGGGTTATATATGTAGGAGTGAAATTGCTGGTTCATAGAGGATGTGTTTTTTCAATTTTATCAGATTCTCTTCTTCCAGTGTTGCTTTTGAGAAGCCATTATGATTTTTTTTTTAAGATTTTATTTGTCAGAGAGAGAACAAGCCAGGGGAGTGGCAGGCAGGGTGAGAAACAGGCTCCCTGAGGAGCAGGGATTCCAATGCGGGACTCCCATCCCAGGACCCTGGGATCATGACCTGAGCCAAAGGCAGACGCTTAACCGACTGAGCCACCCGGGCGTCCCAGCCATTATGATTCTTGATGTTTTGGATGTGGAAGCTTTTGTAGACTCGTTTTTGTCCCAAGTGTTCTGAAATTTCACAGTGGTGTATCAAGTTAGTTTTCATCTGTGGTAGTGGGCACTCGGTGGGATCTTTCAATATGGAAATGCATGTTACTCAGTTCTCAATTATTTTCTTGAGGTTTTCCTTCTTCTGTGTTCTTGTTCTCTCTTTCTGGAACTCTTTTGGATGATGGGCCTTCTGGACTAGTCCTCTAATTTTTAAATTTCGCTTCTGTTTTTCATCTCTCAATATTTTGTTTCCCTTTCTGAATTTTCCTCATCCTTATATTCCAGCCCTTCTATTTAGTTTTCATTTCTTAGGGCATCCATGAAATAAGAACAGGATACTATCTTGTCCCTTTTAGTAAATATTGGGTAGTATTTTTGTTTTCTTTGCATAGTCTTTTCCCTCTAAGGTGCTCTTTTCTGATTTCTGGTCCCTCTTTTCCTCAAGTATCTGATAATTCTTTGTTATCTGTTCTTAATTAAGAATGGGTGGGCGCCTGGGTGGCTCAGTTGGTTAAGCGACTGCCTTCGGCTCAGGTCATGATCCTGGAGTCCCGGAATCGAGTCCCGCATCGGGCTCCCTGCTCGGCGGGGAGTCTGCTTCTCCCTCTGACCCTCTTCCCTCTTGTACTCTGTCTCTCATTCTCTCTCTCTCAAATAAATAAAATCTTTAAAAAAAAAATTAAGAATGGGTAACTAAAAAGCTAATTGAAAGCTCTAAGTGTGAGGATAGGGTTTATGCCTTGGAACTTCACCATAAGGTGATCTGGTGAGGCATTTGTTGGAGGAACCCTAGATGTTAGTATATTTAGGAATTTTCCTTTTTCACTAGCCATATTCTTCTGCCTAAAGGATAAAGACCCAGCTCCAATATTTTGGGAGTAGAGGGAGTGTGTCACTTAACTGCTTTCACTGTGGAACTCAAACCCAAGCATACTCTGTTTTACCCTCTCCAGAGATTGCACCCTTAGTCTTCTGTTGGTGTGGGGGAGGTGTAGTTGCTCAGCAACGTAGAGTGGGAGAGATCTAGAGACTGGTGGGAAGAGTCATGGCTTCAGTTGATCTATAAAGTAATAAAATGTCAAAAAGTTAACATTTAAGGGCGAGGGGTGAAGTGGAGGAGGAAAACCAGACTGGCTTTTGGTGGATAAAACATGTACCATGACGAAAGTCTTGTAATTTTTGCCTGTAACTTTTTTTTTGTAATCAAAGCCCAATAAGTTTATGTCTTGATAGAATAACCTTTAATTTCCTTAAGGTAGCTTAATTTATCAGAGGATGATACATATACTCAAACCTATGATTAATTTTCCCTTCCTAAACATTGACCATATTCCTTAATATAAAGAATTAGGGTGATAAACGTAAATTTTTGGTTTCTCATGTTCCAGTCTGTTTATCATTACTCGATTTTCCTTTCAATCTAATACTTTATGGAGATTTTATTTAATACTTACAGACATTTCATATAAGCACCTTTAACAAATCATTCTATAGATTTTAGTTTGTTTACAAAAACTATAGCAAGAGTTTTCAAAAACCTATACAAGCATACCTCATTTTATTGTGCTTCATTGATACTAGTGATACTGTGGGGGTTTTTTGTTTGTTTGGCAGGTTGTTTGTTTGTTTTACAAATTTGAGGTTTGTGGTGACCCTGCATTGACAATGCAAGTCTGTCAGTGCCCTTTTTTCCAACAGCATTTCCTCACTTTGTGTCACATTTTGGTAATTTTTGCAATAGTTCATACTTTTTCATTACTATTTTTGTTATGTTGATGTATGATCTGTGGTCTTTGATATTACTATTGTAATTGTTTTGGCACAATTCATGTAGGCATGACCCGTACCTATAGGAGACGGTGAGCTTAATTGATAAATTTTGAGTGTATTCTGACTGCTCCACCAACAGGCTGTTCCCCTATCTCTTGCCCTCTCCTCAGACTTCCCTATTCTCTGAGACACAGCAATATTGAAATTAGGCCAGTTAATAACCCTACAGTGGCCATTAAGTGTTCAAGTGAAAGGAAGAGTTGCACATCTCTCACTTTAAATCAAAAACTAGAAATGATTAAGCTTAGTGAGGAAGGCATGTTGGAAGCCAAGATAGGCTGAAAGCTAGACCTCTTGCACCAGTTAGCCAAATTGTGAATGTAAGGAAAAGTTCTTGAAGGAAATTAAAAGTGCTGCTTCAGTGAACACACAAATGAAAAAAAAAAGTGAAACAGCCTTATTGCTGATATGAAGGTTTTAGTGGTCTGGATCGAAGATCAAAGCAGCCACACAACATTCCCTTAAGCCAAAGCCCAATCCAGAACAAGGCCCCAACTCTTTTCAATTCTGTGAAGACTGGGAGAGGTAAGGAAGTTGCAGAAGAAAAGTTTGAAGCCAGCACAGGTTGGCCCAGGAAGTTTAAGAGGCCATTTCCATAACCTTAAAGTGTAAAGTGAAGCATCAAGTATGGTTATAGAAGCTGCAACAAATGATCCAAAGGATCTAGCTAAGATACCTAAAGAAGGTAAGATACCTTAGGTATCTAGCTAAGATACCTAAACAACAGATTTTCAGTGTAGATGAAATAGTCTTATGTTGGAAGAAGATGCCATTTTGGACTTTAATAGAGAGGAGAGGTCAGCGCCTGGCTTCAAAGTTTCAAAGGACAAATTAACTCTCTTGTTAGGAGCTAATGCAGCTGGGGCTTTTAAGTTGAAGCCAGTGCTCATTGACCATTCTGAAAATCCTAGGGCCCTTAAGAATTACATTAAATCTACTCTGCCTGTACTCTATAAATAGAAAAACAAAGCCTGGATGGTAGCATGGTTTACTGGATATTTTAAGTCCACTGTTGAGACCTACTACTCAGAAAAGAAATATTTCTTTCAAAATATTATTATTCATTGTCAATGCAGCTGGTCACTCATGAGCTCTGCTGCAAGTGTACAACAAGATTAATTTTTTGTGCCTGCTAACACAACATCCATTCTGCAGCCCATGGGTCAAGGACTTTCAAGTCTTACTGTTTAAGTGGCTAACTGAACATAAAAAAAAAAAGGGAAAAAATACGTTTTGTAAGGTTACAGCTGCCATTGATAATGATTCTTCTGATGTATCTGGGCAGAGTAAGTTGAAACCTTCTGGAAAGGATTCACCATTCTAGATGACATTAAGAACATTCATGATTCATGGGAACAGGTCAAAATGTCAACATTAACAGGAGTTTGGAAGAGGTTGATTCCAGCCCTCATGGATGTCTTTGAGGGGTTCAAGACCAGTGGTGGAAGTAACTGTGGATGTGGTAGAAATAGCAAGAGAACTAGAATTAGAAATGGAGCGAGCCTGAATATGTGGCTGAATTGCTGCAATCTCATGATAAAACTTTAACAGATGAGAATTTGCTTCTTACAAATGAGCAAAGAAAGTGGTTTCTTGAGATAGAATCTCTTTCTGTGATAATGTTGTGAAGACTGTTGAAATAACAACAAAGGATTTAGAGTATCACATAAACTTATCTAATAAAAGCAGCATCAAGGAGGCGCCTGGCTGGCTCAGTTGGAAGAGTGTATGACTCTTGATCTCAGGGTTGCGTGGGTTTGAGCCCCAAGTTTGGTATAGAGAGTACTTAAAAAAATTAATTTAAAAAAGGCAGCAATTTGTCTCATCTTTTTAAGTAAGCTCTACGCCCAATGTGGGGGTTTGATCTCATGAACCTGAGATCAAGAGTTGCATGCCATACCGACTGAGCCAGCCAGGTGCCCCAGATTGACTCTAATTTTTGAAAGGAGTTCTGCTGTGGGTAAAATGTTGTCAAACAGCATCACATGCTACAGAAAAATTCTTTGTGAAAGGAAGAGTCATTTGATGTGCTAGACTTCATTGTTGTCGTATTTTAAGAAATTGCCACAGCTACCACAGTCTTCAGTAGCCATCACCCTGATCAGTCAGCAGGCATCGACATTGAGGCAAGACCCTCCAGCAGCAAAAATATTACAACTCCCTGAAAATTCAAGTGATGGTTAGCATTTTTTAGCAATGAAGTATTTTTAAATTAAGGTATGTACTTTTTTTAAGACATAATGATATTGCACACTTAATAGACCAGTATGAAAGGGAGGTACATAGGGGTGCCTGGGTGGCTCAGTTGTTAAGCGTCTGCCTTCAGCTCAGGTCATAATCTCAGGGTCCTGGGATCGAGCCCCGCATTGGGCTCCCTGCTCCGCGGGAAGCCTGCTTTTCCCTCTCCCACTCCCCCTGCTTGTGTTCCCTCTCTCCCTGTGTCTCTCTCTGTCAAATAAATAAATAAAAGCTTAAAAAAAAAAAGAAAGAAAGAAAAGGGAGGTACACACAAAATGATCTCCAAAGGCCGAAGGAACCATAAAATTGAAGAAAATGGCCAAGTCAAGCTTGACAAAAATGGTTTATTAAAGGGACTTGCAGACAGGTGTGTCTTGGGTAGCTACAAGCAGATCTCTGCAACCCTACCCCCCATAAGACCTACTTTTATAGCCCTAGAGGCTGAGGAGTACAGGCCGAGAGACCACTGGGAAGAAATGTTTGAGAATCATAGTCATATCTCCAGAGCGGATCAAGGACATTATGCCCTAAGGGTATGGTTAAACAGAAGGAATGGGGGAGGGGGGACTGTGGTTAATTAAGAAAGCTTCTGGTCACAGAGCTGTCATCATGGTGGATTTGTCCAAGATGGTGTTAGTTTGGTGTTAGTTTGGTTCACACACTCCACCCCTCAAATATGGCTGTCATAATCTCCCATGCCCATCTCTTCTGCAGTGTTCCCTTGAGCCATTAGAGAGGGGCTCTTGGCAGTAGGTTCCTTTGCCAGACTGTGTTCAAGTTGAAGGCATAAACCACAGCAGTAATACAGATAGCAACAGGAGAAGAGACCTATGAAAAGGGAAGCAAACCACATATGTAGCATGAATCTCATTGTAAACCATCCACATATGTCCATGTTCATTGCAGGAAAGGGTTTCCTTTACCAGAACATGAGAACCAGCAGGCTGAGGATAAAAGAGTAAATGTTTAGTAGGTACTCGTCTGGGGATATTCTCTTCCTCTATTGAGATGATTCTAGTGCCTTTGCCCTTGTCAGGAGCACAGAGGTGGCCTGAGGTGCACGAGCAGGTGGGACATACCAGACATGTTGCCCTGGGGCCCAAGAGTCAGTTTGTACATGTAAAATTAAAGGTGGTGCAAACAGCCATGAAAGGCAACTATAATGCCTTTCAGTATGGATGCTTGTCTGGAATACGTCTATGTTGACTGTTTTGGCCCCAACTCCAGCAGGAACAATGGGGACCACTTTAGCTCTCTGGGACATTTCTCACTCTGGCAAGAAATAGCCTATCATTCCAGGGGAAGTTGCCATTCTAACCCCCCGTTCAATTCCCTCCCCCAGGAGGATGGGCTGAGGAGACTGGAACCACAGTTGTCCCTAGCCTGCTAAGAATTCAGCAACCAGCGTCTCAGGCCTCGTTTTCTGGATGGCAATAGTCCAAGGCATGCTGGTTTTGGTACCTAACCATGCATTTGGGGTGGTGCCACAGATGGTCTGAGTCGAATTTAACAAGTGTATAGTTTCTGGCAAGACTTGTCTATCCATGCAACCATGGCGTCTGTAAGAGAGCTTTGAGTTGAGCTTTAAGAATGCCATTCTTTTCAGTTAGCCTGGTGGCCTGTGGATCGTAGGGTAAATGAAACCACCAATATATGTCCTCACATCATATCTAGTGAAATGTGTTCCCATATCACAATCTATCCTTTGAGGATATCTGTACATGGCACTAAGTTGTTCTAGGGCATTGCTGGTGGCATTTTGATTGGCTCTTTTACAGGGAAGGACTTAGATGTGCCCTGGCTGTATCCACACAAGTTAGTGTTCTTTTTCCCTTGACTCATGATTGGACGGCCGATATAATCAGTTTGGCAGTCTAAAAACAATTTGATCACATGATGTATGTGTCTTGTGGTGTGTGGAACTTCCTAGGTCTCAAATGGGAGCAGATCAGGCAGTTACTGATGCTGCTAGGATGTCAGTATAGCAAAGGAGCATGCCAGCTCCCTTCATTATGTTTCAACCCGCCTTACATTGCAATAAGCGTGCAGCCAGTTTTGAACTTTGCATGGGGGTAAGGGCCCTGATTTTTGCTAAATGTCTGCCTCAGTATTCCCAGTGTGTGAGACAGGCCTATGCACTGAGACATGGAAAACAGTATGGGAGGCAGCAGGGTCCCATATTCCACATATCCTTTCATAATTCTCCCCATAATGGGTTCTGTAAAACTTTCCAGTCATCTTGAGCCCATCAGGCCCTTATAGACAGCCTAACTATCCATACAGAGAGTAAGGGGTCAAGGTTCATGCATACATACCATCTAGGCAGCTCTCAATTCAGCCCACTGGCTACTTTTATTATCTGCAGTCTCAAACCAGATAGTATCAGTCTGGAGTGGGATTATTCCTGCAGTTAGTGACTAGGATTCCTTCTAGGAGAGCCACCCATATACCAAGCACCTTCAGAAATAGGGTATGTGCCTTGCTTGTGAGGGGGTCTCCGTAGGAGGCTTTTGGGGGAGGGTGATCATTAAAGGTTTCATATTCTACCGGCTCCAAGATACCATGTAATTCAACGCTCCCATGGGACCGTTGTCAAGAACACTGTTGTTGTACGTAAGTATGCCATCTTTGCAGTGTAGGGGCTGGTGTTACGGCAGAGGCTGGTCTTGTGAATATACAATCTAACCACCCCATTATAGGCAACCCAGTCTGGACAATTACTGGAAGAGTGGCAGTTAGGGGCTTCACTTGTTGAAGGGCCTTATAGCCCCCTATACTTGTTGTTCAATAGGAAAGTATCGTATCTTTGTTCCCTTCCAGACTTGTGATCAAAAGTTCAATAGAGTTAACTTTCTATGCTCTTCCTTCCAAAATGCCCAACTTATCCCATTTGGCATAGTGGTCACATCTAGGGTCATGGGGATACTAGGTAAAGGCATTCCTGAGGCCTGTGCTTGAGTAATTAATAGCTTGGTCAAAGCCAGCTTAATGTTTTGCCCAATGCCAATGGGCTGCCTTTTCCACCAGATGGTATAGAGGGTACAGGCATTGTGCTAGATTGGGTTTACAGCCCTATAGTACCCCAGGAGATCTAGGAACCCTTGCAGTTGCCTAACTGTCTTAGGAATCGGAAACTGTTGGATCTTGTCAGTCACAGAGCCCAGTAGGAGACACATCTTAACCTGACCAGGTAACCCCCCAAAACTTGACTGCTCTGGCCCAGGGTCTTATACTTTCCTGTGGATTGATGGCACGTCCTTGCTTATTCAGATGAGAGCAGAGACTGTTCAAGTAAGACTCTTAACAGAAGTCTTCAGAGGTTAGCATCACATCATTGACATGATGGAACCTTTTAACTGTGAGTAGTGGTGGATATAAAGACAAATCACGAGCAGTCCTACCATAATAGATAGTGGGGCTGTGCAAATATCCTTGTGGCAATACCTGGAATGCCCATTGTCAACCATCCCATGTGACTCAGGATGCAAAGGAATACTAAAGAAAGCATTGGGGGAGAAGGGGGTGCCTGGTGGCTCAGTCAGTTCAGCCCTGACTCTTGGTTTCGGCTCAGGTCCTGATCTCAGGGTTGTGGGATTGAGCCCTGCATCAGACTCTGTGCCCAGCTGGGAGTCTGCTTGAGATTCTCTCTCTCCCTCTCCCTTTGCTGCCCACCCCCCTCATGTGCTCATGTGCGCACACGTGCTCTCTCAAATAAATTTTTTTTAAGATTTTATTTATTTGAGAGAGCACAAGCGGGGGCGTGGCAGGCAGAGGGAGAGAGGGAGAAGCAGGCTCCCTGCTGAGTACAGAACCTGATGTGGGGCTCGATCCCACGACCCTGAGATCAGGACCTGAGCTGAAGGCAGACGCTTAACCAACTGAGCCACCCAGGTGCCCCTCAAGTAAATAAAATCCAAAAAAAAAAAAGCATTGGCTAAATCCAAAACCACATGGTAAGAGCCTACACCATGTACTATTTGTTCAGTGATTTGGGTAATATTAGGACAACCTTACTTAGTTCTCTATAATCCATGGTCATTCTCCAGGTGCCATCTGGTTTCTTCACAGGCCATACAGCACTATTATAGGGATTTTTTGCTGGCCTGATTATTTGTACTCTTGCTAATTTCCATATAGTGGCAGGTATTTCCTCAAATCCTCCTAACAACTAGTATTGCTTTACATTTATAGCCTGGGGAGGGGTAACAGGATCCAAATTTGCCTTTACCCTTTTTTTTTTTTTAAAGATTTTATTTATTTATTTGAGAGAGAGAGAGAATGAGAGATAGAGAGCACGAGAGGGAAGAGGGTCAGAGGGAGAAGCAGACTCCCTGCTGAGCAGGGAGCCCGATGTGGGACTCGATCCCAGGACGCCAGGATCATGACCTGAGCCGAAGGCAGTCGCTTAACCAACTGGGCCACCCAGGCGCCCTGCCTTTCCCCTTAAGACAGTTTTAATTACTGTAAATCGAAAGTGAAATTCTCCTACAGAGCTTTGTAGTAGTTTTTTCCCAGAAGAGTATCAATGACTAATATATTCTCCAGTATTGGAGAAATGAAAACCTCATAAGGAGCAGTTGGGCTTTTATTCTCAAGTGTGCTATTGTGCATTTCACCCTTATGCTTTTCTTTTCTTTTTTTTAAGATTTTACTTATTTATTTGTCAGAGAGAGAGAGAGAGAGAGAGAGCACAAGTGGGGTGAGCAGCAAGCAGAGGGAGAAGCAGACTCCCCACTTAGCAAGGAGCCCGAAGCGGGACTCGATCCCAGGACCCTGAGATCATGACCGGAGCCGAAGGCAGACGCTTAACTGACTGAGCCACTCAGGCGTCCCTAGAGCTTTTTTTTTTTTTAATACAAATTTTAGCAGTACCATCCAGAGGTAGAAAATACTACATAACTATAATGCATACATACGGACACACAGAAACACACAGATACAGAGACTTTATAGCTTCTGTTTTAAAATTACTGCCATGAAATAGGTACAAAACTCACTCATGAATGTTGGATCTAAATTTGTTTTTTTGGTAGATGGAATAAGGTAAGGTAACCGGTCTAGATGGCTTAAGCTTTTTCCACTTGTATTTGGAGAAGATACTTAAGATTTTTATGTTCCTTTTAACAGAAAACCAAATTCTAATTTTTCACCAGCTTTTGATATTAAAACTCATTTTAACATAAATTCATTTTAATCTTAGCCAGCTTGACCACACATAAAATTCCTTTCCAAATACTCCTTTTCCACAGACCTTCTACACTTTCTCCGTTCTGATTTTGTCCTGTTTTTTTTCTCTTCAGACCACCAGATGCTCTTTAGGACAAAATTATTTTTTTATTCCTCAACAAAAAAGCATCTCCATTTTTCATACCTTCTCCTACTGAAAACACATCCTACTTACCTGGCATACAAAGATACTTCCCATGAGTTCCATGGTTAAGCATCCCAGGCTGGCTTCAAATGATGGTTGTAATCCAAAGTTGCCACATTTGGGGCGCCTGGGTGGCTCAGTCGTTAAGCGTCTGCCTTCGGCTCAGGTCATGATCCCAGGGTCCTGGGATCGAGCCCTGCATCGGGCTCCCTGCTCCGTGGGAAGCCTGCTTCTCCCTCTCCCACTCCCCCTGTTCCCTCTCTCGCTGTCTCTCTCTGTCAAATAAATAAATAAAATCTTAAAAAAAAAAATTGCCACATTTTATGCCCCCCAGGGCACACAAAGCGACAGATACACTGAAGACTCAATTTGTGCATCCTGGGTTTAGATAGTATCTACCAAATTAGAAACCAAAAGAGATGTGAATAGTCTCCTGTCCTTCTTCAGTTGTAATTCTTCCTCCAACTGCCTTATTTCATTTCTGACACTAGCCGGGCATTGATGGTCACCTGAAGGGCCCATAGGAGCAGCCAACCCACCAGGGCCACTGCTTGGCGACCTTCCTTACCCCAGTGGGTCATGCAACTTTGTAATAGCTCTAATCCATTGGGCATTTTCAGGGTTCCCCATACTCATTCAGCAGTCCATAGGCATCCAGCAAACAGATTGTGCCTTCCCACATTAATGTGGTCAGCCACTCCAGGGTTTCCCCCAACAGAAGCTTCGTTTCCTTGCCCATTCTTCAGTCGCTGGGCTCCTCCTGGCTGGCTCACCAATTGTTCTATGAAAGGGAGGTAATATGCAAAATGATACGCAAAGGCCGAAGGAGCCATAAGACTGAAGAAAAGGCCAACAATTCCAGCTTGGCAAAAAATGGAAAGGGGCTTCTGGACAGAAGTCCCTCTTGGGCAGCTGCAAGACAAGTAGATCTCTGCAACTCCACCTCCTATAAGACCTGCTTTTACAGCCGTAAAGGCTGAGGCATACAGGCTGAGAGACCACCTGGGAAGGAATGTTTGAGAATCATAACCTCCAGAGCAGATCAAGGACATTATGCCCCAAGGGTGTGGCTAAGGGTGTGGCTAAACAGAAAGAATGGGGCAGGGAAGAATGTGCTCTAGAAGGCTTCAGATCACAGAGTGGTCATGGCAGATTTGTCCAAGATGGCGTTAGTCTGGTTCACACAACAGTGTAAACATAACTTTTATATGCACTGCGAAACCAAAAAATTCGAGACTGACTTTATTGTGATACTCACCTTATTGCAGAGGTCTGGAACAAAACCAGCAATATCTCTGGGATATGTCTGTATGTTTTATTGGCATGGGATGTTATCCACATGATTTTATTTCAGGTATAGCTCATACTTAAATATGAAGATAGTTCCTGGGACCCTAGATACCTACCTTATAAGCCTCTTCACTGTTCATTAAAAGTCAAAGTGTTCATCTCCCCTCAATTCCCTCATCAACAAATGGTTATTGAATACTTGCTATGTACACAGAATGGTTTGTTTCTCTCAAAGATGTGGGACCAATTGAAGAGACAAAACTTACACAGATGCAACCAAGAAAAATGCATTATGAAAGGATCACTCAGGCCAGAGAGGAACAGGAACTGGGCCATCGATCATGAGATGAGCTCATTCATTCGTCCAGCACACATTTCCTAAGGACTTTCTATGGATGTAAGTTTGTTAGTCCTCACAGCTATAAAGACAGATTAGCCAGTCTTGGCTTTCAGAGTTTACAGTCCAGCCTTTGAGGGGACAGATAACAAAAGACGAAGTATAAAATGGTATTACTGGTACAAGGAACAGGAGGAGCAGAAGGTTGAGAAGGGGAGACTCAGGGGAGGACCCAGAGCTGACGTTTCAGTGATGTTTGGGAAGTAGACTGGGCCTTTTACCAGGTGTTTGCTGAGCTATTGCAAGTAGTTCAGGTGAAAATCACAAGCCAACAGGAATGAAGGGGGCAACAGATTAAACTGGTGGTCCAGCAGCAGAATGGCTGATTTTTGATAGCTTTCCTGTAGTCTTCTTGGTCAGCAAGAACTCTGAAGACTGCCAGGGAGATGGCGATCAAGGGAAGAAAGCAAGGAGGAGGAACAAGTGTGGGGAGGAGAGAGAAGTTTTGTTAGTTTGAAGTATTTGCATGACAATGACATTCACATATAAATGCCCCGTAGGTAGAACTAAAGCCGAGTGCTCAGGTCCAGACAGGACATACCAATTTTTGAGTCCCTTAAACAGACTCTGGAAATACTGGAAGTTGTACAGAATTAAGGCAGCTAAGTTACCCCAGGTCCCGTCCTTGGCTGTGATGGAGAAGAAAATGGAGAGCTCAGTTGTTGAAGCTACTTTTAAAATCAGCCTTTAGGGGCACCTGGGTGGCTCAGTCGTTAGGCGTCTGCCTTCGGCTCAGGTCATGATCCCAGGGTCCTGGGATCGAGCCCCACATTGAGCCCCGCATCGGGCTCCCTGCTTGGCGGGAGGCCTGCTTCTCCCTCTCCCACTCCCCCTGCTTGTGTTCCCTCTGTCACTGTCTCTCTGTCAAATAAATAAAATCTTTAAAAAAAATAATAATAAAATCAGCCTTTAATTCTCCAATTTTGGTACTAAGTTCTTTGACTCTGTTAACAGTTACTTTTTTACTATTACCTACCTAATAGTAAGTCTCATTGCCAAATTTTTATTTCTACTTTTATTTCTATACAGAAGAAATATATTTTAATACCATTTTGTTCACTTACTATAACAACTACCTTTCTCACCTTAAAGAAGTTTAGTAGATGGAAATGCGATTCTTATATGTAGTAAATAGGGAAACTTCTAGAAAGCCAACTTCTAAAGGAGAAGAAAATACCAATTGGTACTGAGTTATCCAAAAAGAATATTTTTTCTTTATTGAGTTAATAAAATTAACACTTTATTAATTTCAGGTATACAATGTGATGGTTCGATATAAGAGTAATTTCTTTTTAATCCCAGGAATGGAAGATTGTGAAACAATGGAAGATGTATATATGGCTTCAGTGGAAACAGATCGGGGAGTAAAGGAACAGTTACATCTTTATGACACCAGAGGCTTACAGGAAGGCGTGGAGCTACCAAAGCATTATTTTTCATTTGCTGATGGCTTTGTTCTTGTGTACAGTGTGAATAACCTTGAATCCTTTCAAAGAGTAGAGCTTCTGAAGAAAGAGATTGATAAGTTTAAAGACAAAAAGGAGGTAAGTGGGTCTGTTAAAAATGCTAACTATGAATAGTAATATTTAAATTGTAGCATGAACTTTTGGGCAGTTACAATATTTAAAAAACATTAAATTGTATTCACAGTATCTGTAATCTTCATAATATTTTTTCTTAGCCCAGGAAATACAGGATTGAACGAATTCAGTCAGGACCAGCATTTGACTTTCTGCTTTTGCTTGTTACCATGTGCAAGTTGAATTTTAATGACACTGTGTCTCAAATACTATGTAGTTCACTTCATATTGTTTGGGATCACGGTTTCCTAGGGCTCTCTTTGTCTCCTTGGCTAAATAGGATTCTTGTTTTTCGGCCTTAGCAGAAAATAATAACTGTAAATATAAATATATATAAATAAATAAAATGATTGGATTCTCCTCATTTACTACTGAGAAATAAGTTCCTTACCGTGATCTGTAGCCTTAAATGATCTGGCCCATACTTATCCTTTTCATCTTATTTTTATCATTTTGTTCCTCTGTCACTGTACTCCAGGGACACTGGTACAACCCTTTGTTTTATTCAATGTGATGATTTTGTTCATTTGAACCAGTCAATTGCTGGTTCCCTCCCTGGAACCCTGGAAGCAGCTTTCTCCAGATCTTCACACAGCTGACTCCCTGTCATCTAGGGAACCACATAATATATTGGTTAACAGCACTGGCTAGATGTTCTTAACCTAGATTTTTATATTTTATTTATTATGTTAAACTTATTTTGAGACAATTGTAGATTCATATGCAATTTTAAGAAATAATAGAGATCTCTTACCCAGTTCCACCAGTGCTAACATTGTACAAAACTAGTATAATGTTACCATAAAGATATTTGGGTTTATAGTCAAGATACAGAACAGTTGCGTCATTGCAGGGATCCCTCCTGTTATCTTTTTTTTGCCACACCCACTTTCCTCCCATTCCCCTCCCCTTAATCCCTGACTAATCTATTTTCCATTTCTATAACCTTGTCATTTCACGAGTGTTAACATAAATGGACTCATACAGTGCGGAACCTTTTGGCATCAGCATTTTTCACTCAGCATAACTCTCTGGAGGGTCATCCAAGTTATTGCACGTATCAGAAGTTCATTCGTTTTTATTGCTGAGTGATATTCCATGGTATTTATGTACCAAAGTTTCTTTAATCATTCACTTGTTGAAGGACATCTGGGTTGTTGATATCTTATTATTTTGAATACTTATTTGCTTTGTGAATGGATTACAGTTACAAGGTTCATTCTTCAAAAGACATAGAGACAGGTAATGGATGCTCTCCTCCCACCCGTTTCCCACTTTTCCCACCTAAACAGATAAATGCTGTTGTTATTTTCTAGGGTATCCTTCATATTCTCCTCCCTGCCCCCCAAAAGTTGAAAGAATGATTCATTGAACACTCATATTTGATACTCCAATCTTGACTCTGCTTCTCAACTTTTCTGCCTCAGTTTCCTTAACCGTAAAATGGGGATAATAGTACCTTTCTCATATGGTGGTTAGGGAGATTTAAGAAGCACATTCATTCAACAAATGCTTATTGAGCAACTACTATATGCCTGGCACTGTTTTAGGTAAAAGGTACGGAGAATACAGTAGACAAATGTATATCGTGAAGAGTCAGATGCTGTGTAGAAAAGTAAAGGAAAGCAGGGTGCAAGGGTACTATTTTTCTGTAGGGCAATCTGGGAAGGCCTCCCTGATAAGGTAACTTTTAGCAGAGATTTGAAGGAAGTGATGGAGGGAGCCAGGCCCATGTGGTGGAGGAGTGCTCCAGGTGGAGGGACTAGCTGGTGCAAGGGTCTGGGATTGGCTTTGTCATGTTCAGGAACAACAGTGAGGCCAAAGTGGGCTAGGAGGAGTATGGTAGGAAATGAAGGCCACACTTTGGATCAGAAGCCATTGGTTTTGAGCAAAGGAAAGACATGATCTAGCTTAGGTTGCATTTATTTATTTATTTTCATGTTTGATTTATTTATTTATTTTTTTAAGATTTTATTTATTCATGAGAGACAGAGACAGAGAGAGAGAGAGAGAGAGGCAGAGGGAGAAGCAGGCTCCCAAGGAGCAGGGAGCCTGATGCAGGACCCGATCCCAGGAGTCTGGGATCATGACCTGAGCTGAAGGCAGACACCCAACCATCTGAGCCACCCAGGTGCCCTTCATGTTTGATTTAAAAAAAACATTGGATGAGGATTGCACATGGCTCAGAAGTAAAAATGATACATAAAAAGGACTATTGTGAGGTCTAGTTCCCACCCCTGTCCTCAACCACTGAGTTCCTTTATCTCAAGCATACTGTTCATTTATTTTTTTATTCATTTGTTGATTGATTGATTGTAAACTCAGTGCCCAACATGGGGCTTGAACTCATGACCCTTAGATCAAGGGTCACATCCTATACCACCTGAGCCAGCCATGTGCCCCTCAAGCATGCTTTTTAAATATTTTACCACTTGTTTTGGGGCATCCTTCCAAAGTTTCTTTAGATAAATCAAATAGGAATATACATATAGTTTTCCCCCACCCCCCCTTTCTTACACCAAAGGTAGCATAGTGTTTGGCACCTTGACATTCATGTAATATATCTTGGGAGTCCTTTCCATAGCAGTACTCAGATTCCTTTTTAAAATTTTTTCTATTTTTAATTTTTTTTAAGATTTTATTTCTTTATTTGACACAGAGAGAGGGAACACAAGCAGGGGGAGTGGGAGAGGGAGAAGCAGGCCTCCCACTGAGCAGGGAGCCCGATGTGGGGCTCCATCCCAGGACCTTGGGATCATGACCTGAGTTGAAGGCAGATGCCTCACAACTGAGCCACCCAGGTGCCCCTAGATTCCTTTTTGTAAAAGTGATGCATATTCATTGCATGGATGATCATACTTATTTAACCACTTCCAAATTGATGGACACTTGGGCTATTTACAGTCATTTGCTATTATGAACTGTGCTACAATGAATAATCTTACATATTTATTATTTTGTATGTTTTAGGGTATAGTTTTAAGATCAGCCAAAATGGGGTTTTTGAATCAAAGGATATATTGCCAAATTACCTTCCATAACAAGGGTATGAAAGTGCCTATTCTCCAGTCTTGACAACAGTGTGTGCTTGTGGATTTTGTGCATCTTCTGGGTGAGAACGGTACTTTAGTAGTTTGTTTCCTTAATATGAATAAGGCTAAACATCTTTTGACTTGTTTTAAAATGTTCATTTTGGCTGCTGTGTTGACACAGACAACATAGTTGAGGGACAAGGTGAGAAGCAAGTTTTGTGAAAGGCTGTTGCTCTGGAGCACTTAAACAGTTACCAGTTGAGGAGAAACCACTTTAAAAATAGGGAGTGATCTAACTATATCATGGTGCAGGTAGGTCAGAAAAGCTGAGGGCAAAGACGTGGCCAGCCTTTAGAAACTTGGGATGCCTTTTTTCTTTTTTTTTAAGATTTTATTTATTCATTCGAGACACAGAGATACAGAGAGAGAGTGAGCGAGCACGAGCAGGGGGAGAGGCAGAGGGTGAAGCAGAGGGAGAAGCAGGCTCCCGGCTGAGTCAGGAGCCGGACGTGGGGCTCAATCCCAGGACCCTGGAATCATGACCCGGGCCGAGGCAGATGCTTAACCATCTGGGCCACCCAGGCGCCCTGAAACTTGGGATGTCTTAAGAACACAGTAAAACAGTGAGATGAAGTTTGATTGGACTGGATATAAGGATTAGACACAGCAAAGATAGCTCTTTGAAAGAATTTTGAGTCAAAAGGTAAAATATATTGTCCTATAAAGGGAAACAGAGGAGCTGGAGGATGTATAAAAGAGGGCTTTTTTAGACGAGAGCTAGTGTTTGCATGCTCATGGAATGATTCGATAGAGAGGAAATTGATGGGGAGGGGAATCATTGTTGGAGTGACAGTCTTGTCTGGGGTAGAGGATGGGTTCTAGAAGACGGTAGGTTGTTAGATGTGGTGGTGGATGCAGGTGAAAGTTTAAATTGCTTCTGTTTCCTTACTGAAATAGTGTGGACATCCGCTGAGAGTAAGGTGGGGAAAGATGTTGGAGGTTGAAGAGGTTCAAGGTAGGAGCCGTTAATATATTTGCTGGAGAACACCAGCTCACTTAAAGTCAGTAGTTATTGAATTGGGACCAGCCAGGAGGGCTGTTTTTTTCCCCTCCATCCATGTTCAGTAGGTGGTGTAGGCACAGTCCCATTAAGAGTTAAATTTAAGGTGGGGGGGGGGTTGGCCAGGTGAATACAATGGGATGATGATGTCAAGGTAGTAAATTAAGAGAATCTAAACTGGGCCAAGAACTGAGGTCAGGAGAAGGGTTGAAGGTCAGTGATCAAGGTGGGAGAGACAGTGGGTTGTAGGTCCTTCTGGTGTTGAGGATTGCTGTAGTCAGGGTGTTAGGCATGAACTAGGAAGGTGGGGGTGGGAGTGGGTTTCCTGGAATTGGGCCTGTGGAGGGGGCAATTATAATGGCAGGAGCAGATGTGTTCATGGGCGTGAATGGCCGGAGAAGGCAGGAGGATAATTAAGGCTATTTGGGAAGGGTCATCCATATGGTGTGAAGTCACTAGGACTTAACGATAGAAGTAGTGTGGGAGTGACCATGAGCCAGGTCTGTAATGAGTAGCAACAGGGTGGGGGGGGGAAACAGGTAGTAGGTAGGACAGACTAACAGCACCAGCCTTCAGTTCTACGGTTCTTCGAGGACGTTATTGGAGGCAGCACTGAGAGACAAGGATACCCCGTACATCCCCTGTGCCCACTGTGCCAGTGAGTACTACAGAGCTGAGCCAGTTTCAGCTAGGAAAGATGAAGGGAACATCCAAAGCAGAGATGGGGACGTAAGGAGGGGATTTTGTTAAAGTCTAGGGGCAACGTGGCACAGTTTCTGCAACTGGATCAGACTAGGTGATAACATGTGAAGATGAAAATGTGGGTGATGAATGGCAGGAGGACCTAAAGGGATAGATCCTGTTGAGAAATGAAGGAGTATGAGACTTGCCAAGAAAACCAGAGCTCTGGGGCCTGTCCCATCCTACCTAGGAGGCATGGTCCAACTGGAGCACGGAGAGCTCCGTTTTAAGGCAGGAACACAGCCAACGGCTTACATGTCCTAGTTCAAAGCTGCTCCTCAGAGATGCCTTCTCTAACAACTCTTAACTGCCCTTCTTCTACTTTCCGTATCTTGTTTTGTTGTCTTCTCTATACAGTCCAGGGTCTGAAAATTAGATACTCTTTCTCCTCCAGACCTCCCCTCGTCCTGGGCTTTGACCGCCTTGTGAGTGCCATATTCTGGGGGCCTGAAACTGCATGGTGTGCAGTAAGCACTCAGCTTAAGTGAATGTGACTGCCTTACATTTAGTGTAAAATATTCTTATGGGTCCATACATTCAACAAATGTTTAGTGCTTGCATCAGGCACTTGTCTGTGATCAGGAATAATGTGAACAGACTTGAGTGACTTCACTTACTGATCATTTAAAATGTTTCCTAGTTAACACGCTGTACAGCATCTGCATTTTTTAACAAAAATGCATTCAGGAAGAATGAGGTTAATGTCCTATGAAGTTATAACTTAGGTCACATCTGAGGATCAGTTTTGAAGCAGCAGTTATATTCAGTAGGACAGTTTTCTTGATTTTTCTATCTTGCCTAGGAACTAATATTAGCAAAGTGTAATCTTTTTTATTTTCCTTTCAGGTAGCAATTGTTGTATTAGGAAACAAAATTGACCTTTCTGAGCAGAGACAAGTGGATGCTGAGGTGGCACAGCAATGGGCAAGAAGTGAGAAAGTACGCCTGTGGGAGGTAACGGTTACAGATCGGAGAACTCTGATTGAGCCTTTCACTCTCTTAGCCAGCAAACTTTCCCAGCCCCAGAGCAAATCGAGCTTTCCTTTGCCTGGGAGGAAAAACAAAGGGAACTCTAGCTCCGAGAACTAAAAATCAGTAATGCTACAACTGTCTGTTGAATAGTGATTGCCTTTAGGTGTCCATGAACATATTTAAAACAAGCCATTTGCATCTACCTTTGGTCCTTAGGAAATCTTTAAGGAAGTAATGTACTTTAGGTCATAAATTATTTGGGCTAAGTTTATTGCCTGATATGAAGTAATATATTTACATTGTCATTGTTTGAAACTTGTCACCTAATTTTTGTTGCACTTGTCCAAAGAGTAAAATAAAGTTTGGGTAGTATGTAGGTATGTCTGTAAGACCAGTAGCTCCACAACCCCCAACTTGTTTCAGAAGCCATTTTTCTGTGTAACTTTATGCAAACTTCTCTGCTCAAATATACCTTTGTTTTTAAGAAGTTCATTAATCATCTAATGTCTAGAATTATAAAATGACATTTTTAGATCACAAACGGTAAACAATTTAGGTGTTAAATTTTATCTCATGGAGACCTTGCTAAATAGAACAAAACCTATGATTTAACTTTGTTCAAATTATATGTTTAGCATGACTTGAGGTAGTAGATGGTGTAAATACGTTCAAAGCATTTGCTCTTTAGAAAACCACTAAGCATTGAAGGACACTAAAGCTTTCCCACAAGTATTACTATACCTCTTCAACAGTTTTCTGGATACATAGTCATGTGGAATAAAATGTATCATAAAAATACTGGACTTCAGGTTAGATACTGGAGTTTGTGCTATGGTATTCTTTGAAGATTTTGGCAATACCCGGGCAGTGGGACTAACTGTATTTCACAAGTTGACGATACTGTAACTAATTTTAGAAGTAGGAAGCAAGCTGCTTAGGATTTCAACTGGCAAAGCAGCTTTTTTTTTTTTTAGAAGTAGGGGCAGGGAGCAGAGGGAAAGTGAAAGAAAGAATCTTAAGCAGGTTCCGTGCTGGATCTCACAACCCTGTGATCATGACCTGAGCCACAATCAAGAATCGGATGCTTAACCACCTGAGCTACCCAGGCACCCCTCAGCTATTTGATCTATATGTAAAATATGAAATAAGCTGTTCAGCAAAGACATGTTAAAAAAATCTAGTACACTTTTTTTTTTAAGTAAACTCTACCCATGGGGCTCAAAGTCAGGACCCCAAAATTAAGAGTCTCTACCAACATTTCTTAAGTGGAGTACTTTCAAGGCTAGGTTCAGTGACTTTAAAGTCAATTGGTTCATTTCTGTGAGAGTTCAAACCAAGAACTGCATAATACAAAACTTGTAAATCAGCTAGTATTGCTTCCATTTAACTGGCTAAAATTCCTCATCACAAATACATTTTTTTTGCCAAAAAACCATTCAGATAATGGTTAAGTCATTCCCTGAGGTTGATCTGGGTTTCTTTTAATTATTTTTACAGAGATGAATAAATACTTTTACAGTGATTTTAAAAAGTTTCTCTGGAGTAGATGCAAAGAAACAGAACTGCTGGATATATGTAAACTTAGGTACTGCCAAATTGCCCTCTCAGGGAGATGTATTAATATAGTCATGAGAATCCATCTCTAACCTTTTCTAAGACACCTCAAAAACAGAGTAGCATACCAAACCTAACTAGGTCCTTGCTCATTATTCAGTCTGTATTACTTGTAGGTTGTGTAGTAGCAAAGCTTTACCAAGTTTAGAAGAATCTGCAAACTACAACACAGGCAAAAGAAAGTAAATGAATACAGCAGTGTTAGGTGGTTGTTTTAATATTGTTTATTAGCACAGTAACAAATGCAGACTTAAGTAGTCCACAACATATAACCAATCCACTGAGCAACTCCTATTCCACACCTTACAGTTAACAGCTTAAGGTATTTTACTACAGGTTTTCACAAGTCGTGATTCAAACCTCTTATCTTGTCACAATAAAGTAGATTGGCATATAAAATAAAATACATAACTACTCATTTCCTATATGGTGTCTTATAGCCACGTATCCATTTTATATATGAGATGACAGTCTCTAAAAACTGTTAAATATCAATGTTCCCTCCCAAGAAGGGAAAACAAATTCCAATTTTTTTGAACAAAAAAAAACGTGTAGTCTTGGAAGGACTTTACATAAATGGCCATGTGTGTAACCTGTACAAAATTAAGCTATTTTAAATTTACAGACTACAAGCAACTGAACCCAAATGTCTATTCTCTGTACTACATTTCAGCTAATGTTGCAGAACTAATGACAGTTTTAAAAGTTGCTATTACCAATTCTGTCTACTGTAGCAAGATACCTTAAGTTACAACAAAATCTTAGGAAATAAGACTGAATAATATCTGTTATAGAAATACCCTACTCTTTACCAACTCCCACCCTCCCCCACCCCTTCAAAATCATAAGCAGCTCTCTCTGTGACAGACAATGTAAGAATTGTGAAAACCCAATTTATGTAGCGTATCTCTTGGTCCACTGTCTGGCCATTCTGTCATGTTCTGCTCTGTTGGTCATATACTGAGTGGCAATACTTCCCACCAAAGGGTCAGCTGGAAGAAAAGAATGTTTTAAATTTTAGCACATAAATCAGTGACAGCTTGGAAAGAAATATGCAAAGTATCTGTGATCAAAACCAGTTTTGAAACACTATTCCATTATCACGGGCACCATATGCATGGGGAAAACTTCTTAAAACAGAGTGCTCAGGCTTTAGTACTAGTGTAGCTTTATTGTTCATTCTATTTTTCTCCCAACAAACAGCACCCAGTTGGAAATGTTTTTGCTCTTATGTGTTAAGTTCAATAAAAACCAGAATGTTCAAGGCTACGATGAACATGGAATCCAACTGTGTTTATATGACTGTTCAGTGGAATACTGTAAAGTCTTCTAGGCTGTTGCAGTATTTACCTCTAAACTAGTTACTTAAAAAAAGCCAGGTTACTAGGTCAAAACCTGGACCTCAACAATTAAGTAGAGTGTTGCTCCGAAACCTAAATAGAATCTTTAATAATAAAAGGAATAAGTTTCCCCCCACCCCACCACAGTCAGTCTGATAAACCCTAACTATTAAGCAAAGAAATCTCACTTTCAAAATTTAACACCAGCTTTGGGGCAAGTACTCAGTGAACCAGCAGGCACGGGAGAGGTTATGCAGATGAGTCAACATTTAGTTAGAAATATGTGGTTTAAAGAGAACTGTATGAAAAATGTAAAAACCTAAGGCAAATTTATAGAAGTCCTAGTTTTAAAACATCTTGTTCCTAGAGCCTAGAATTACTGCCTTTTTCAACTAGTAGATTGAACTCGATTAAAACTTTCTTAAAAAAAAAAAAAACAAAACTAATCTTTTAAAGATTTATCTTTTCATTTGAGAAAAAGAATATGAGCAGGAAGGGCAGAGGGAGAAAGAATCCTAAGCAGGCCCCAACACGGCCTAATCCCACAACCTGAGCTGAAAACCAAGAGTCGGACGCCCAACTGACTACATGTACATCCAGGTACCCCTACTATTTGTTCTTTCAAAGCTCTTTGTACTTTATCAAAACAAGTATTTTTCAGATGAGGAGAAAGAAGAAAAAAAAAATTAACCTTACCAGGATTACAGTCTGTAAGAAGGGAGCAGATAGAAAGGAGAACTTTAGAAATGGTTAGTGCTGGACTCCAATTATCTTTTAATATGTCCAAGCAAATAACTCCTTGACTGTTAATATTACAGTGATAGATTCTTGTCCGAAATGTAACCTAAAAAAATAAGACAGTGTTAAAATTTAACAGCAAACAATGAAATTTTTACTAAATTGCTTTTTCAATTGAGTGGCTCTAATTTAAAAATGTCTGTTTCTTTAAAAGATGAATAAAGAGTTTAAACTAAAGCTGTTAAGATAAGTTAAGATAGACTCTCAGTCATTTCAAAGGTAATATCCATCAACAAAAAGCATGGTAACTTCAGTTTTTTTCTCAAATTCATCTTTAGTAGTTTCAGTGTTTCAAATAAGTTTGAAATAGCTAAGTGTTTGCTGACCTCTTGTGTTAGCTGCTGGTACTACATGGCCTTAAAAAAAGCTTTATAATAAATTCAAACAGATACAACACAGTGGGTACATAAACACAAAAGCAAAATGCTCAGCTGTAAAGGCTGTAAAAAAAGGGGGGGGAAGAAGAAGAAGATATCTGGTTCTGCTTTTTCTGACTTTTACATTAGATCCTGCAGATATCCCTTCTACATAGGTCAGAGTCACTATAATGGAGTTCCACAAGTGAGGAGCCATAAATGGGTAAAGATCATAGCAGTAGACAAATTAACACAAGCCATATAAGCCTGGGTTGCTTTATTTTGGTTTCCTAATTTTTATTTGTGAAACACAATCATTCAGAAGTAAAAATTACCACTTAGTAAATAACAATCATAGATTGAGTGTCACAGGAGATACTATCCTAGATAAGAAAACCCGAAGCCTGGAGGTTAAGAATTTGAACAAGACCAAAACATGACAAGGAGCAGAATCCAAGTCTTTGGTAGGAGATTCTGACTTTCTAATTACTTTAGTGCACAGATATTTTGACACCATTTTTAACTGTTCAGTAACTTCTTCCCTGTGAGTGGAAAAGAGGGGATTGATTCTGGGTTGCTATGTTACTAAAAATAGCAGGATTTTAAGCACATACTCCTAGAACTATGGTCTCTCTGCAAGAGGCAAAGCCCCCTCCCCCCATGCAAATGTTTTGTGTCCATCCAAATGTACTTAAGAGATTCGTTAAAGATAAAACAGAAATCTACCTTTTGTGATTAAAACTCTAATTTAAAAGCTTCAATAGTCTCTCATGGCAATATGTAAATATGACTATAAATCAGGAAATTCTTACCTTTGGAGGCTTGAAGGGGTATTCTGGTGTAAAAGTGATATCAAGGAAGAATACACCACCCTCATACACGGATCCTGGAGGCCCCAGAATGGTTGATCTCCATTCATAGATGTTATCACCTTTGGGACCAGCACTGTGAAGTAATACATCAAAAGGTAAGCAGATGGTGACACCATCCAAGTTTTTATAGGGCATTAAAAAAAAGGAAAAAAGATCTCTTCTCTTCCTTTTTGTTTAATGTATGGATTCTCTCCACAAAACAGAAGTGTCTTTCAGACTCAATCTGATTCTGGACTGCAACAAATCCATCAGCCTGAAGTCAAGTAAACTGAATAATAAAGAAGGTTTAAACCACTCTAAGCCTACTTAAGCTGTGAATAAGCAAGAAATTCAATTCTCAAACCTCTCCTCGATCATAAGAAAATGTAAATATTCAGTGGTTTTGCTCACAACTATTCATTTCGGATGACCATTTTAAGCAAAGTTTCATTTCTGACTCACTGCCTCGGTTTCTTGTTCCTTCTTCTATTTCCATAATCTTATCCTAAAAGGAGTCCAGTAGATTACAGTACTTTTTACATTGTAAACCATGTTGGGTGGGAGGAGCACAAGCATGACAGAGCATCCAATGGCAAGTTACTCAATTTGCCTTTCAATGTATAAAATTCTATAATCGGGTTCTCTAAAAATTAGAGTTGGGATGTTAATTTATCCCTTTCCCTGTTAAGTCACTTTTATATTTAGTTATACCATAATACCCTTCCAAAGCACTGTGTTAGCTTGTAGAGTGTTCTGTATCCAAGTACAATAATAAACAAAAACAGAAAAATATTTACCCTCCAATTCCAAGACTGATGAAGAACTTATAACCTGCCCAAAACAAGTAAATGTGGGTAGGACTCTGGTATCGAGGAGAGAGGAAAAGATACTAATTTTAGGTACTAATTTTAAAAAAAGTCTTCCCAGAGCATGGACATGACAGTATTCAACTGGTTAACTTACACGTTTTAGCTCCAATTTCTCAAACCTAGCTACTAACAGTTGCTTCAAGGATAATGATGTGTGTCAGCCAAACAACAGAAAGGTCTTTACTTGGAAAGACTTGTATATCCCAGTGAATACACAGGATAATTTCTACAGAGCAGGCAAACTGCTATTTTAAATGAATGGATGGTATGAACTGGATTCATTCACTCATTCTTATTGAATGCACATGTAGGCCAAGTTAAATGGCAGAGATTTCAATAATGAACAAGACAAAAACTCCTTGTCTCCAAGACGCCCTCTGCTAACTGGCTAGAGATGAGATTCATTCAATTCCTTCATTTAAGAGAAAGATGAGAGGGGCGCCTGGGTGGCTCAGTCGTTAAGCGTCTGCCTTCGGCTCAGGTCATGATCCCTGGGTCCTGGGATCGAGCCCCGCATCGAGCCCCGCACCGGGCTCCCTGCTCGGCGGGAGGCCTGCTTCTCCCTCTCCCACTCCCTCTGCTTGTGTTCCTGCTCTCACTCTGTCAAATAAATAAAATCTTTTAAAAAAAAAATGAGAAAGATTAGAGGAAGAGGAAGGAAAAGGAAAAAAAAAGATACCTGCCTGTGGCCCTATACTTTCCACAAACCCACCACAGATTTTTTTATTTCAGAATGAGTTGACAAAAGAAAACCAGAAAGAAACAGAAGTTGGGGAAGAAAACATGATGTGGCAAAAAAGGAGAGAAAAAATACAGATAGAAGAACATGGGCTAATGGGAAGAGTAGGCCCAAACTGGCCAGGAGGCACAGAGCTTGGACACTGACTTGAGCACTTAACTAGCTATGTGACCTTGAGCAAGTCACTAAACCTAAACCACAAATTCTCAGGAATGTTTTGATAATTAAAATGGTTGGGGGGGGGGGAATCTAGAAAAACAGACCCACAGTAGTCTCACTATATGGTAGTATCACAGTTGTTATGAATTATTCCTACTGATTCAAATAGTATGGTCCTTTAATATCCTTGTGATTGGTATTCTCAACTATTCAAAAACTTGTTTTGCAGTGGATATATATGGAAAGAGATTATTTAACATGGTCTCTAATATGAAGTCCTGGGGTTTTTTTGTTGTTTTGTTTTGTTTTAAGATCACTTCCTACTTTTACATATCATCTGACCATAATTTTCACAAGGTGGGATGTAGGGAGAACTTTTAAATCAGCCCTCTACTTCTAGGAACATGCGGTAACCTCTAGTGAAAGGATACTATCCTGATTACAGCTTCATGTCCTGAGGTTAAAACTGGTCTTTGGTCATCTGGTCTGCCTACATATTTGCATCCAGTGTATGTTCTTGGGCAAAAAGTCTATAGACACTGGCATTACAGCTAAGACACCTGTTTACCAGACTACAGTTAACTGAAAAGTGGACTAATGAGGTGAAGACACCACTGGTATAGAGGTTGCAGATAACGGATGAACTATCCTATTTAATCTAGTTAATGATATCTAAGGCTTAAAGGCTAAAAGGCAAAGACAATCATCTGCTGTAAACCTCTCTTTTTACAGAGGAGGAACCCAGGCCTGAAGGAGAAGCCAGGCCATCTAAAACCCAGTAATGGCAGCATTCCATACAGGTTTCCTCAGTCAGCTTGGTAATGCTAAGAAAGAGACCCAGAAAAAACTTACAGTAAAGTCAGTCTTACCCTAGAGGCGACATGTTGACATGGGCCCAATTCTGCTGGCCTCTTAGTACAGAAAAAAGAACAAAGATTTAACAATAGAGCACTATAAGCAGCTTTTATGGATTGTACAGAAAACTGTAATTTCCAAACTTCACTGTTCCTCAACATAACCTATGGAACTTTCAAGATTCCTGACCCCTCCTCCTCCTAGGCCTACTGAATTTCCAATATTCGGAAGGGACCTAAGAATCTATGTGATCTTTAAACAGGTATTGGTTGCTTTTGGGAATCCCTGGTACAGGTTACTGGAGGACAACCAGTTTAGAACATAAGCTTTAACATTACAGCTTATCACCTATGATATAACTGGATATTCAAATCAAGGTGGCTACTTGTGTGTAATCAGCTTTCAGTTTAGGTATAAACTTTTCAGAAAGTTCAGATAAAAAACAGAGGAATCAAATATGCAACATAAACATAAAAAAAATACCATGCTTCTGTCAAACTTTGAAAATGCAGAATAAAGGTGGGTTATATTAAGAAAAATAATACTAAGTGAAATATCAAATGCAGTTGAAATCCTAAAGCATGCAACAGGAGCCCTGTTAAAAACTGAACAGCATGGATACCTACTCTGTAGATCCTCAACCGGGGGACTTGGGAGTTACAGGGAAGGATCTGAGAACCCACTGGAAGGACCAAGCATTGCTGCTTGAATAAAAACTTTACTCACTTTAAAAGCTGTTACTGGAGAAATTCATGTAACATTTTGTCATGTGCATTTTATTAATCATAGAATGAAACAAAAATTACGGTCCTGCAAATCTTTTGCCTTTTTTCTTCTTCCAGGTTCTCACTGTAAAGTTAGGATCTACTGATCTAGAAGGTGGGTAGAGAGACCTATGGGGGGGGGGGAGTGGTGCGGGCCCAAATTTACAACTCTCAGAAGGCCACTGTGAAGGGGAACCAGGAACAAGAGAGTCTTTACCGGCGACACTACGGTGAAGGTCTGTTCCAGCACCCCACCCTCTTTTCCATAAATGACTGACTAGGTTTACCCTCGGGTCAGCATATTCCTTTACCAGCCTTCTGTCCCCACCCTTTAAGATACCTTTTAGTTCCACAATAAGAAACAGAACTTAAGTTTCAAACACTTATGGAAATGTACTTTAGAATGGCATGTGATTTAAATTAGTAATTAATTTAAGTGATTAGAAAGTATGGGAGATGGAGGAGTTTAAATTAAGGGAATATGGGAACAAGAAAAATACATGTCCCTGTTTGAAGATGTTGCAACATAACTGTGATTAGAATCTTGGCATGAGGCTGAGACTGAGAAGGTGGAAGGAGACCATGCCTTTGCCTTTCAGATTTTGTTAGAGACTTAAAACACCTCTCAAAATAAATGTATAATAAATACACATAACTCTTACAGAACTCTTACACAAGTCAAAAAGGAAAAAAAATTCTGCCCTTGATTCAGTCTTTTTTCCTTCTAGTCAAAATAAATACAGCTGTGGCAAACATTTTAAGAAAAATAACAGTCAAGGGCACCGAGCTGGCTCAGTTGGTAGAGCATATGACTTTTTTAAAGATTTTATTTATTTGAAAGAGCATGAGAGAGCATGAGAGGGGGGAGGGTCCCAGGCAGAAGCAGACACCCCGCTGAGCAGGGAGCTGGACATGGGACTCGATCCCATGACTCCAGGATCATGACCCAAGCCGAAGGCAGTCACCCAACCGACTGAGCCACCCAGGCACCTGAGCATGTAACTCTTGGCCTTGGGGTTTTGAGTACAAGCTCCACACTGGGCATAGAGCTTACCTTAAAAAAAAAAAAAAAAAAAAGAAAGGAAAAGAGTCATTTCTACTTTTGACACAGTATTTTCTTCTGTAATGGTTTCTGACTTCAGAGAGATACATTGACATTAGCAACAGGGACTGTCATGAACCACAACATTCTTCTGAAGGGAAGTCTGCCTGTTGACTGATCAGCACCAAACTCAATGACAAGGACTCTTCCTCCACCAGCCTTTCCCTTACTGCTCGAAACCCATGTTTCCTCCAGTAACCACGGGACAAGGCAGCTACACATCATACTTCTTATGCCTTATTAATACTATATTGATAATTAAATAGAATTTGAACAGTATAAAATATAATCAACACAGTCATTTAAGGTATAATCTTAAATAAAACCAATTAGAAAAACTGTCATTAGAGCGGTCTTATTATAGAATTTCATGGGCTCTCTGGATTGACTTGAAAAAAAAAATTTTTTTAAAGATTTTATTTATTTGAGAGAGAATGAGAGAGAGAGAGCACATGGGGGGGAGGGTCAGAGGGAGAAGCAGACTTCCTGCTGAGCAGGGAGCCCGATGTGGGACTTGATCATGGACCTGAGCCAAAAGCAGTTGCTTAACCAACTGGGCCACCCAGGTGCCCCTGACTTGAAAATTTCTACGATAATTACATAAGTTAATGTTTAAGCTTCATTTTGTTTTAAAATCATGTTTTTGTAAGTCCTCCCCCACTCCCATACTCAATACTAACTTATTGTAGACTACTGTTCTTCCATTTCAACAGCAACCAAAGATGCATTTCAATTTTTAAAGAACATCCTGGAAGCAAGGTGAAATTATACTCAGTGTTTTTAATTTTTTTAAAGATTTTATTTATTTGACAGAGACAGACACAGCGAGAGAGGGAACACAAGCGGGGGAGTGGGAGAGGGAGAAGCAGGCTTCCCGCCGAGCAGGGAGACCGATGTGGGTCTTGAGACCCTGGGGTCATGACCTGAGCCGAAGGCAGACACTTAACAACTGAGCCACCCAGGCACCCTATACTCAGTGTTTTTAAAGATTATATTTCTATCTGATCAATTTTTAACACTTTTATTGGGAGAGATGACCCTTGCATACAAACACAGAAACCCTAATTCAGGTATTATTTTAGGCATAACTCTAAAAAGCTTAGGTATGTGGCCTCATATCCTAGGAAAAAAAGTTGAGGGCAAAGGCTGGGAAGATGGAAAAAAACATGCTACAGACAAGCATATGGATAGCAACAGCACAAAGTAAGTGAAAAATGGGGCAAGTTAGCAAATGTGCCAGCATATTTCAAAAAAGGGTAGAGGCTCATGATCGACTGAGTTAAAAGCTCATTCTACCCACCTAAAAATCCCAAGTAATCTCTCAAATCAGTTGCTTATACAAAATGTATTATGTGGGGCGCCTGGGTGGCTCAGTCGTTAAGCGTCTGCCTTCGGCTCGGGTCATGATCCCAGGGTCCTGGGATCGAGCTCCGCATCAGTCTCCCTTCTTGGCGGGAAGACTGCTTCTCCCTCTCCCACTCCCCCTGCTTGTGTTCCTTCTCTTGCTGTGTCTCTGTCAAATAAAATCTTTAAAAAAACAAAACAAAACAAAATGTATTATGTCACACAATCCTCCAAACTCCCACATTCTCACTGCTTTAGAGCAGTTCTCAATAAAGGGTGGTTTTGCCCCCCAGGTGACATTTGGCAATGTCTGGAGATATTTTGGGATGTCACAACTAGGAGGGAGCTGTCACCTAGTGGGTAGAGGCCAGGGGTGCTGCTAAACATTCTCCAATGCACCAGGCACCAGATAGCGCCCTACAACAAAAGAATTCTCTCAAGGGCCGCCTGGGTGGCTCAGTCGTTAAGTGTCTGCCTTTGGCTCAGGTCGTGATCCCGGGGTGCTGAAATCAAGCACTGCATCAGGCTCCCTGCTCAGTGGGAGTCTGCTTCTCCCTCTACCTGCTGCTCCCCCTGCTTGTGCTTTCTCTCTCTGTCAAATAATAAATAAAATCTTAAAAAAAAAAAATTCTCAACCCAAAATGTCAATAGTGCCAAGGCTGAAAATCCTGCTTAGAGAAATGTGCTCAAGGTTGAGCTAATAAAGGTAAGAGCTTCACAGTTTGAATCCCTGTTGTCAGACTCTAGTGCCCTTCCTCATCTTTGTTTTACTGCTGTGCGTGGTACAGAAAAAAAAACATTCAATATCCAGGGTTGTTATTAAAAGTTAGATTGGCGTGTGCCCTAAAGGTTCTATAGACCCCTGATACTCAAAATGTGGTCTCTGGACAAAGCAACATCAGCATCGTCTGGGAGTTTGCAGACTTTGACTCCACCCCACACCTAATGCATCAGAATTTGCACATTAAAAGTTTGAGAATCTTCCTGCTCTCGCTCTCTCTGTGTCAAATAAATAAAAGCTTTAAAAAATAAAAAGTTTGAGAACCTAGCTACAGGGGACATTAAGTGGCAAATAAATGCCAACTCTACCTTCTAATCATCTAGGCTTAATTTTACCATTTATATTCTCTAGCTCTCTCCTTCACTACCTATAATTCTCTGCAGTAAGTATCAACCCTGGTAATGCTTACTAAATACCATATAGAGAACTTAGAAAATGCTTTTATAGGAAGAGACCCACAATCAAATCTATATTCCCTACAACCCACTACTCAAAATCCATTCTTAATTTACTCTTCTTTTGCTAAGACATTCAAAGAGGACAGAGTAGTATAAATGCAGCAATCCACCAGAGGGTATTCTCATCTCCCAATAGACATACTCTCCAGGGAATGAAAGCTGCCTTCTCCATGACATCTACATAGCACATGCAGAGGAATTTTATAAAAAATAAAAACAAAAAGCTTCTTATCCTCACCTTCCCTTCATGAAACAGTTGCCATTTGTAACCTAGAAGTGAGTGGCAGAAGAACTTGAAAAATCAGAAAACCTCAGTAAGGTGACTAACACACTAGTGGCTTGGTGAGGTGACATTGCTATTAAAAAGTGGGTTGGTCACTTTCTAATAACTAAGAGAGGCCTCCTCCTCCAAGGTGGTACTGCTGGGGATGTACCATCCAGGTTATCATTCCGTGGGCAGAACTTACAGTTCAAAGGCCAACCTAAAGGACTCCTACATAAGAATTCACATCAGTGGTATCCAGCATATCTAAGCAGTTGCACTGGAACGAAGTGGGCCCAAATAGGGGGTTACAGTTTCCTACACATGGGAAGAAAACGGACTCAGACACTTAAGATCCAGAACAATATGATCCATGTCCACTAACAATGGTGTTGCCATGGAGCCCCCAAAATTGTATCATAAACATTGAGGAAATGGTGCCTTTCCTCCAGCAGAAAGGGGATAAACCTTCAAAGGAATTTGATACAACTTTTCATGAAGCACAAGGCTGATTTTTAGGCCCATGGAAACTGTAGAGTTCATTTTTGGGAAATCTGTTCCAAACCAGAAAGTGAACAGATTGGTACGTATTTATACACACCGCTACAGCCATGTGGATTTAACAATCTCTCTTAGATCAGATTTTAAGTCTCTAGAGAATAGTAATTTTCCACACATACTACAGGGCTTAGTATAGTAGTAATTAACAATATTTAATTAGCTGGCAAAATATGTACCACTGTTCAGAATTACATGACAATGTTTCCAAATTAGGTGAAATAACAAAACACCACAAAGGCTCAATCTTGCTCAGCTAGCCATTCAATTGTAGTTTTACCTTATATGTTGTTGCTTTAGAAAACAATCCAGCCCTTCTGGAAATCTACACTCCAATCTTGAAAAAAGAAAATCAGATGCACACAGAGTAAGGACACAATTTTAAAAAGAAAACTAGTTTCATGATAATTTGAAAGAGACAACAGTCGGGATAGTGAAACGAGCAGATCTAAAACACTGTGGACATCACTGGGTCCTTACCACCAGGGAGGGATGGCCCAGTAATGACAGTGTTTAGTAAACTGAACTAAAAATCACGCTTTAGGGGTACCTGGGTGGCTCAGTCGGTTAAGCGTCTGCCTTTAGCTGAGGTTCTGATCCCCAGGGTCCTGGGATTGAGTCCCACATCGGGGTCCCTGCTCAGTGGGGAGTTTGCTTCTCCCTCTCCCCCTGCTCGTGCTTGCTCTCTCTCAAATAAATAAAATCTTAAAAATTTAAAATGAACATCACGCTGTAACTTCTGGACTACCGACATACGAGTGGAGTTTAAAGGTACCAAGCAAGTGAAATGCAAACTAGTCAAATGTCAAGGGCCTAAAAGGAATTGGGGTGGGGAATGGCGGAGAATGGCACATAGGAACGTTTAGAGAGAATTAAATAAAAGATCGGTACCTCTTGTGTCTCAAAAAACCTTTTTTTCTATACAAGGTTAAACAGGTAGGTGTTCAGGATAAAGGTAGATCAGACAATAGCTCTTTTCTGCAGAACTGTACAAGCTTAAGAACAACTCTAATTTGCTTTTTCCCCCCGAGAAGATAGAAAAACGGTCAGAACAGAATCAAGTTCCCTCTACTGCCACTAAAATAATCCAGAGCAGGATATCTGCCTTACAGTCAAGTGGTTGAGTCCTGATTTTTTAGTTGCATTGCTTATATTAGCGTATACAACACTGTTATCTAAGTGAGTAAATAGAAATCAATTATCAGTCTCTGGTTCTTAACAGTAATCAGTTCACAGGGCCCACAAAAGCACAACCAACTCTTCTATTGGGATGATAACTGTGCTGTGGGTAAGTGAGAGTAATGGAGGAAAGCAGAATCTCTTCTTTAAACTTTTGGAGGGGATATGGTACAGTTGTTAACACTCGTACCCTCCACACATTTAATGCAGATCCTCAAAAGCAACAGTGTTGCAAGGAAAGCTATTTAAGGGATACCAAAATTCTCAAAAAGGAACTTACCAGGTTTTACTCAATTCTAGGATTCTACGGTGTATCTTTTGACTAGGAAATGACCACAGTTAAAAGTTTCCCATTCACTCACACTCAACTGCACGGCCTCCACAAGGAACTGCTGCCAATCTCATACTGCAGGTGAAGTAGGCAGGGGGTGGCATGGTAAGGGAAATGTGGGAAAAAGTGTAAATGCACAAAAAACAGGTTCAACATCTTGCCACAGAGCAGAGAAAATTGCACTATCTTGCTGCAGTGATTTTTTTTGGGGGGGGGAGTCATTTATCACGTGGTATGAACACTCAATTTTATTCTCTGGTAAAGCTTTTTTAAATTAAAATAATTTTAAATTTTTTACTGTCTGTTTTGCTCTTAAAAGCGTTCCAATTAGAATGTTACATTTATGAGGGCATCTCAAAACACCCTTCTATACCACCCAATCAGCCTGGAACTGCCCTGACAGTCTCTTAATTGTAGCAATTTTACTGATTTTTTGTCCTCAACCCGCATCCTCTTTCCAGGGATTTGGGTAAACACCCAAGCAGGTGTCTCTCATCCTAGGTCCAGATCCCTACAACATCCCTCAGTACAGAACTCACGTGAATTCTTAAAAAAAAAAAAAAAAAGAAAAAAGATGTTCTGAGCTAAAGCTGGCATTCACATCTGGGAAAGGCTAGATCAGCACTTCTCCGAAGACCCTTTCAGCAAGCCCACAGGTCAAAACTATTTTCACAATTCTAAACAGTATTTGCCTTTTTTTTTTTTTTTTAAAGATTTCATTCATTCATTTGACAGAGAGAGACACAGCGAGAGAGGAAACACAAGCAGGGGGAATGGGAGAGGGAGAAGCAGGCCTCCCGCCAAGCAGGGAGCCCGATGCGGGGCTCGATCCCAGGACCCTGGGATCACGACCTGAGCCGAAGGCAGACGCTCAACGACTGAGCCACCCAGGTGCCCCAGTATTTGCCTTTTTAATTCTCATTCTCTCACATTTGTACTGTGAAGTTTTCCTGAGACTACACGAGGTGTGACATGACAACAGACTGAATGCAGAAGCAAATAAAAAATCCAGTTGTCTTAAGTCAGACATTAAAGCAATTTGCATATATGTAAAACAGTGTCACTCTTCTAAGTGTTTTAGCTTTGGAAAATGTTATTTTCATTAGAAATGTAAGCATGTTTTATTTTAAAATGAATGGTAAATATTTTTAATGTTTCAGCTTTAATCTCGAATACAGTAAAAATCCATAATAATGAGCCATATAAACAAAAGCTCTTTGGGGCCCATAATTTTTAAGAGTACATACTGGGGTCCTAAAACAAAAAAGGTTTGAGAAAGGCTAGGTAGATTACTTTAATATCAGCATAACTGGGCAACAATTTTAAAAAGTATTTTACTCCCATCTGATATTAAAAAAAAAATGTTTTAAGCAGGAACTAGAAGCTGTTTGTCTCTCTGCACCTCGGAAACCCTAAAGTCCATGTAAGAAGTGTGACTACCCTAAAGCCTACCTACTGGAGAGACCATGTGGAAAGACCAAATATAAGGGATGAATGAGAAGCCCCAGGTGTTCCAGCCCTTAGCCATTTGAGTTTTCTTGGCCCAGGCACCAGACATGGTGAGTGAGGAAGCCTTCAGATAGTTCCAGCCGCCCCAGCCAGCCCCCAGATAGACCAGAGTTTGATAAATGGTGGTTGCTGCTTTACACACCACATAGTTTAGGTTGTTCTGTGAACACTCCCCAGGAACAACCCTCAACCAATAGCTGATGGTGGAATGGGACAATTCTGAGGTAAATGCTTTATCCAATACCCCCCGAGTTCCCTTTGGCAACCTTCACTGTGGGAGCTGGTACTGACAGTCCTTCCTACCCTGTCTTCCTTCCCACCTCTAACCTTTGTTCCTTACACCACTAAAAAACTACTTGTATTAGAATTCTCATCTTAAGACTCTCTTTCTGGGGAAAGCAAAGCTGAGACACCACTGAAGTTGGACACACACAAAGGAAAAGATGAACAGATATGATTACATAAAAACTGAAAATCTGTAAGAGCAAGATTAGAAAAGGGTGGAGGGAAGAGAACTGCAGTACATGATTAAGGGCTAATTTCTTGACTATGAAAAAAACTTGAAATATACTAACTGCAATGGATAAAGGACTCGGGCTTTTCTCAAAAGAAACTCATATGGCCAATAAGTTCTCAATCTTACTTAGACTCAAAGAAATGCAAATTAAACACGAAGCACATTTACCTATCAGACTGGCAAACATTTAAAGATTTTATTTATTTACATGACAGACAGCAGGAGAGCACAAGCAGGGGCTCTATCCAAGGACCTTGAGGATCATGACCTGAGCTGAAGGCAGACACTTTAAAACTGACTGAGCCACCCAGGCGCCCCAAGACTGGCAAACATTTAAAAGACTGGAAATCTGTGTTAACTGATGAAATAGGTATTCTTTTCCATTGCTGGTGGGAGAGTAAATTAGTAATCATAGACTGTGATTAAGTATAATCAAATATAAATCCAGTACACTCTTTGACAGAAATTCTGCGTCTCGGAGCTTACCCTCAAGAAATAATGGACACACGCACATGGCTATAGTATCAGGATATTTACAAGAACCTTACGTATGATGAAACAAGTTTGGAATGAACTATCAATAGGAGATAGGTTAAACTGTGGTACAACCAACCATACAGCAGTATCCTATGCAGCTCTTAAATGACATGAGGTATACATACTCAACAGGGTTTTTAAAAATCCACTATGTAATGTGAAGTGAAAAGGCAGATTTCACAACAGTATGCAAAAAATCTCATTTTCATTATAAAACATACAATATAACCAAACTATTGATCATGGTTATAGCTGCAGGATGAGATGCAGGGGATTTATTTTATAACAACAATGTATTTCCATTCTTAAGAATGTAACAAAGGGTAGAAGAAATGGAATCAAATTCACCTAGTAATAAAGTCAACTAAGAGAGAAAGAAAGTAACTGTGGTTACCCTGGTAAGGAGGGTTTCTGACTGGAAAACCAGGCTTGCTTTTATTTATTTTTTTAAAAAAACTTTTTTTTGGTAAAGATTTTATTTACTTATTTCAGAGAGAGAGGAGAGAGAGCATGCAAGCATGAGCAGGGGAAGGGGGAGGGGCAGAGGGAGAAGCAGACTCCCCGCTGAGCAAGGAGCCTGATGCGGGACTCGATCCCAGAACCCTGGGATCATGACCTGAGCCAAAGGCAGACACCCAACCAACTGAGCCACCCAGGTGCCCCATGGAAAGCCAGGCTTTTAAACTTGAGGGGATGCAGGATATTCAATCTAGGCAATTTAAGCCCAGTTTTCATAGGCTGTGGTTTAGAATAAAGTTGCTAAGGGTCTCGGAGGGGTGACTTTTGACAAGTTCACTCCTGCCTGTCAGGGCCCTAAATATGTTTTCAACAGTGACCCAGTGATTTACTGCATCTTTGGGTGAAGATCTAAAACAGTCATTCACAGAAAATGAATAATACTGCTCCCATCCCCAACTCAGAGCCCTGTGAAAGCCATCAGTAACTATTATGGGGTTAAGGTGTCCTGGGGTCCCATTAAAGGACAGATTTGGCCCTACTACTATAAAAGCTTCCACTGACAGTATTGCTCTTTCCTGCCATCTCCTCCCTGCTCTCTTCAATTCAGGCCCTCTCTCCTAACCTCTTCTTTCTACCATGCTCCAGATAGGGTGCTGAGAGACAGACTGAACCCAGGGTGAGACTGCAAACCCTCCAACAGTATAAAGCAAAGGAGCTCAAGTTTATACAACAACAGCACACAAATATTTTTCAAAACAAGGCAGAAGGATATGACAGCCTACTCAGCAGACACACCCACCAAATACCAATGGCTAGCTAAGATGATCTATCTGTTCAATGACTAAACAGTCGAGATATCTAATCGTCAATTTATCTAAGTTATTAAAACATGAAACATCTGAAGTGGGTGGATTTAACTGCGGGTAAATTGTGCCTTAAAAAGTAGATAAAGCAGAAAAATACCCTAACATTTGCAGAGAAATTTATCATTTTTAATCATTCTTTCATAAACTTTTTAACCTTTACCCAAATCTTTTGTATCAGGAGAGGTAACATCATTCCCATTTTATTATTTTTTATTTTTTTTAAAGATTTATTTGAGAGAAAAGAGCGAGCACAGAGGGAGAGGGAGAAGCAGACTCCCTCCTGAGCAGAGGGCCCAAAGCAGCCAAAGGCACTTAACTGACTGAGCCACCCAGGCACCCCTCGTTACTCCCATTTTAAAGATGGGGAAGCATTCAGAAGGTTAAGTGATGGGTCTGTACAAAATCCTAAAGCTAGGAAGTCACACTTCTGGTCAATACCACCCAGGCTTTCCTACAGTGATATTATTTTTCCAATACATCCATTAGGTTTCCAATAAAATTATCTGTCTTTGGACTCCCCACCAATTTTGTTTAATCACATTTACTACTCTGCCTTTCCTACCTTATTGTTTCATTTCTCTTTTACATTTGGATGGACGCTAGAGTTAGGAACAAGAAAACCTTGTGACCTGCTAAGAGGGGTTATTAAAACTTAAAAATTGATTCAGGTTTTTTTTTTTTGTAAGCAATGAATTAACTAAAAAATAAGTATATATCATACGGAGTACTACGTAGTGTGGAGGAGAGGGGATTTTAATAATAATATGACAACTCCAAAAACTGAGAACCCCCAGCTTAATGAAAACCAAAGATGGTTTTGGGAAACAAGCATCAGTTCAACTGAGTAATAGTCCAAATGTTATGCTCTTAAATTGCAAAAAGAATAAGCAACACAATTTTTTTAAAGAACTTTAACGGGGGGGGGGAGAGGCTAAAAAGGAGGTACAGAACATGACACCTACTTCCCCAGCTCAGAAGTCTGTTTGGTCCACTCCACTCCATTTCATTCCATTCTAGTCCACACTGGCACTGGGAGGTCCAGCAATCATTGGAATGAATGACCTGCACTGAAATGGAGGTTAACTCCTGCCTGAGGATACAGTATCACCCACTGCTCAATGCTCTGTGAAGCTGAGGCCTCTGCAACCTTTGTTCCCTCCCTCTCCATTGCAGGATCTACAGCTCAGAACCACCAGGAAATCACAGGGTCAGGAGGTGAGGAGAGCTATTTACTGCACTTGGAGAGTCACTGGCTTCTTTCTTGGCCCCAGCTGGCCAGGAGAGAAAGGCGAAGGCTGTTTATATTTGCAAAGGGCTGAGAGTGTGAATGAGGGAGGCTATGCCCTGTAGGTCAAATACAGGGCTATGTTCGGAGGGGAGAATCTGCTCTGGCCTCTTGTTCGCTGCTCAATGTCATCACCAAATCTCTGTCCTGCTGTCTACACATACTCTTCTAGCTGAGGAGCGGAGCAACTGCTTTAACAAAACTAGGTGCTGTGGCAGCTGCTAAAGAGACCCAAGCTGGAGCACCCACATGTGACATTTCACAGCCGCCCAAGTCTAACTTAAAGCTTACTCCTAGCACTGGTAAGCAGACACACACACATGACTTTCACCAGTGGCCACTGACCAGCTACCATTCTGGCTTGTAAATTAACACAGACGCAGTGCATATGCTACCTCATGTTCATATCAGGTGCTTCCTAAAAGGATTCTCATCATTTAATATTTAGTAACAGAGAAGTGCAAAGCATAACACCCCAACAGACAAGAGTCCTAACAAAAATGTCAGCTAGTAATTTCCAATTTTATATGAAAAACACTCGCAGAACTAACTGCTAAGGTATAGGCCTATTCAGGCTAAGTTTTATGGAAAAGGCCAAATGGCAAGAAAAGTTCTGACTAAAGGAGAGGAGGCAGCACCCGTTCCAAGCTGAAGGTGAGGAGCTCAGCTGAGAGGTACAAAATGTGGCTAACAGCCCACATATACAATTGGAAAATAAGGTTAAAGAAGAGAAGGACATGAAAAATGAAAAAAAGAGGGGAAATTTTAATCTTATTTCTTTCCCTCTTAAAAGGAAAAAAAAAAACCACCCTAATTTAAGTACTGGACCAGGAGGGGAAGACAACTATCTCAGAACACATAAAGATGACAGACTGAATACATGTACCACCTTTCCCAAACTCCGATAACATGACAGTAAAGATATTTTTTTAAAGGCATAAACCTATGAAGATGGGAAGAAAAGGAAGGAGATAATATTAACAGAAGTTTGGAAGCGAGGAGGCAAATGGGCAAGTGGTAAAGGACTCAACATACCCAAGAAGTTGAATCCTAAACTGGCTGTGAAGAAAGCCAAAAATCAAGCCCAGGTAGACTACCTAACCCTTCCTAAAGACTCAGGAATCTGTGGTGCCCAAGGAGGTTGAGAATAAGGCAGGGGAAGGTTCTAAAATAAGGATTGGTTAGAAGTGTGTCTAAGTGGTCCAATTCCAAGACCCTGTGTGACAGGTGGAATTTTAAGATTGGCAGCATGATGTCCTCCCCCCCGCCCCATACACTCTGATCTCCTCCACATGAGCATGGGCAGAAGCTCTGACTTGCTTCTCCCCAAGAGAATAAGGCAAAGTTGATAGGACACCGCTCCCTGGATCAGGTTATGTTTTCTATAAATTCTTAACGTTATATAAGATTCGGTCTTAGCTGACAAGAGAGAGACTATCTTACTAGCCTTGAAGGAGCAAGCTGCTATGATGTCAATTGCCCACAGAGAGGGCTAGAGAACTGCTGTGGCCTCTAGGAGCAACTGACTTCAGTCCTACAGCTGCAAGGAAGTAAACTATGTCACAACTACATAAGCTTGGAAGCAAACCCTGAGCGAGAGATGAACACACAGGCTAGCTGGTTCCTTGACTGTAGCCTAAAAGATCCTGAACAGAGGTCTAAGCTGTGCCCTGACTCCTGACCCATGTGAACTGTACATACTAAAATGTGTATATTGTTTTGAACTGCTAAAGTTTTGGTAGTTTGTTACACAGCAATAGAAATCCTGTCAGACTGGGGTTTATTTTCTGGAGAGGTTTAAAACTGAGGGTCTCTGAACCAGGGGACATTAATATGGATGAGGGCAGAGGTGCTGTACTGACAATGAGCTTATGTATGGCCAACAATAAGATCCCCAGTTTTCTTTCTCAGCTCCCAGAACAAAGCTTGGCCTTCACCCTCCAGACACTCTCCTTTGGGGGATGTGAACAGCCTAGAGGACAGACCTCAATAAAATTAAAGGCTCCCTAACCAAGTTAACAGATAACCAAGGAACATGATTCTTCTCTAAAATGGCAGAGATCAAAACAAACTAGAAGACAGCCAGTTAGAGAAAACAGAAATTACAAAGAAAATTTCAAAATAAATGGAATTACTAATATCCAGAGAGATAGAAGATACTGCACTGATGAAACAAGGATATGGCTAAAACAAAAAAGTATTCAGAAAAGACAAAGGAGGGTAGGGGTGGCATGGTGATAATGGGTGAGGGTAGTCAAAAGGTATAAACTTCCAGTTACAAGATAAAAAAGTTCTGGGGACATAATATATAGCATGGTGACTATAGTTAATACTGTGTCATATATTTGAAAGTTGCTATCAGAGAGTAGATCTTAGAAGTTCTCATAAGAAAAAAACAAATGATGTGAGGTGATGGATGTTAACTAAATTTACTGTGGTAAAGTCATCAAATCACTATGTTCTACACCCTAAACTAATACAATGATATAATTATATTTCAATAAAATGGGGGCAGGGAGAAAAGAAAGAGGAGCTTTTAGAAACTAAAAATGAAAGCAAACAAACATACTTCAACATAATAAAGGCCACATGTAACAAACCCACAGCTAACGTTACTCAATGGTGAAAAACTGAAAGCTTTCCCTCTAAGATCAGAACAAGAGGAAGACATCCACTCTCACCATTTTTATTCAAAATAGTACTAAAAGTCCTAGCCACAGAAGTCAGACAAGAAAAAGAAATAAAAGGCATCCAGTTGATAAGTAAAACTGTTGACTACTTGCAGATGACATGATCCTATATACAGAAAACCCTAAGGACTCCACCAAAAAACTATCAGAATAAATGAATTTAGTAAAGTTGCAGGATACAGAAATCTGTTGCATTTCTATACACTAATAATGAAGTAGCAGAAAAAGAACTTAAGAAAACAATCCCATTTACAATTGCACCAAAAATAATAAAATATCTAGGAATAAATTTAACCAAGGAGGTGAAAGGCCTATACTCTGAAAGACACTAATGAAACAAATTGAGGATGATACAAACAGAAAAACAAACCATGCCCCTGGATTGGAGGAATATTGTTAAAATGCCCATACTACCCAAAGCAATCTACAGATTCAATGTAATCCCTACCAAAATACCAAGAATATTTTTCACAGAACTAGAACAAACAATCCTAAAATTCGAATGGAACCACAAAAGACCGTGAACAGCCAAAGCAACTCTGAGAAAGAACAAAGCTGGAGGTATCTCAGTCCCAGATTTCAAACTATACTTCAAAGTTGTAGTAATAAAAACAATATGGTACAGGGACATAAACAGACATAGATCAATGGAACAAGAATAGAGAACCAGAAATAAACTCACAATTATATGGTGAATTAATCTACAACAAAGAAAGACTACACAATGGGGAAAGGACAGTCTCTGCAACAAGTGGTGTTGGGAAAACTGGACAGCTACATGCCAAAGAAAGAAACTAGACCACTTCCTTACACCATACACAAAAATAAAGTGGATTAAAGACTTAAATGTAAGATCAGAAACCATAAAACTCCTAAAAAGAAAACATAGGCCGTAATCTCTTGGACGTGGGCCTTAGCAATATTTTTCTCAACAGCTCTCCTCAGGCAAAGGAAACAAAAGCAAAAATAAAGCACTGAGACTACCCCAAAATACAAAGCTTCTACACAGGAAAGGAACTATCAAAAAATGAAAAGGCAGCCTACAGAATGAGAAGACATTTGCAAATGACTATCCACAGGGTTAATATCCAAAATACTTAAGAATTCATACAATTCAGCACCAAAAAAAGGTAATAATTTGATTTAAAAATGGGCAGAGGACCTGAAAAGACATTTCTCCAAAGAAGAATGACTAATAGACACATGTAAAGATGCTCAACATCACTCATCATCAGGGAAATGCAAATCAAAACCATAATGAGTATCACCTTGCATATGTCACAATGATTATAAAAAAGACAAGAATAACAAGTGTTGGAAGGATGTAGAGAAAAGGGAACCCTCCTGCACTGTGAGTGGGAATGCAAACTGATGCAGCCACTGTGGGAAACAGTATGGAGGTTCCTCAAAAATTAAAAATAGAAATACCAAACGATCCAGTAAATCCACTGCTGGGTATTTACCAAAGAAAAAGAAAACATTAATTTGAAAAGACCTATGCACCCCAGTGTTTACTGTAGCATTATTTACAATAGAAAACACTTCAGTGTTCACTGATAGATGAATAGATAAAGAATATGTGGTATACACATACAATGAAATATTACTCGGCCAAAAAAAGAATGAACCCTTGCATCCACGGGAACATGGATGGACTTAGAGGGTATTACACTAAGTGAAATAAGTCAGGCTGAGAAAGATAACTACTGTGTGATTTTACTTATATGTGAAATCTTTAAAAACAAAGCAAATAGTGAATGAACAAACAACAGAAACAGACTCCTAGATACAGGAAAAGAAACAAATCAAAACAACTGGTAGTTGCCAGAGAAGAAGGGAGTAGAGGATGGGCAAAATGGGCAAAAGGAATTAAAAGGTACAAACTTCCAGTTATAAAACAAGTCAGTCACAGGGCTAAAAAGTGGAACAAAAGGAATATATTCAATAATATTGTATTATCTTTGTATGGTGACAGATGGTAACTACACTTACTGTGGTGAGCAATGCAAAATATATAGAATCGTGGAATCACTATGTTCTACATTTGCAGCTGACATAACACTGTGTCAATAATACTTCAATTAAACACATACAATGAACAAAAAAATTTTCAGAAATATAATGAAGGGTAAAGTTATAATCTCCCAAAAAAGGTTAAAAAAATATATATATACAACTTTCTTGGTACAGACATGTGTCTTCTGCAGGAATGTAGTTGGAAAGACTAAATGAGAATAAATCAGAGGGGCGCCTGGGTGGCTCAGTTGGTTAAGTGACTGCCTTCGGCTCAGGTCATGATCTCAGGGTCCTGGGATCGAGCCCCGCATCGGGCTCCCTGCTCGGCAGGAAGCCTGCTTCTCCCTCTCCCACTCCTCCTGCTTGTGTTCCCTCTCCCGCTGTCTCTCTCTGGGTCAATTAAATAAAATCTTTAAAAAAATAAAAAAATAAAGAATAAATCAGAGGACCTTAAATGCCTACCAAACAATTTAGATTTTAACTGCTTTGCACCTACAGGAGTGAAGTGAAAAAATAGTCACTGTTTTAAGAAGTAGAAAACTCTGGGCGCCTGGGTGGCTGGCTCAGATGGTTAAGCGTCTGCCTTCGGCTCAGGTCATGATCCCACGGTGCTGGGATCTAGTCCCGCATCGGGCTCCCTGCTCCTTGGGAGCCTGCTTCTCCCTCTGCCTCTCTCTCTCTCTCTCATGAATAAATAAAAAGTTAAAAAAAAAAATACCATCAACTTAAAAAAAAAAAAGAAGTAGAAAACTCTAAATACTGAAAACATCAACCTATTCAGAAATAGAAAGCTACAAATTCAATCTTCAATGAATGAAGCATATAGCCTAATTAGGGGACTACAGAAATCTAACAACCTGGGTTAGAGCAGTGACAGAATAAAATTATCTAGGGGGAAATCCTAAGTACTTCACTGTGACAATCCTTAGGAGTTATCAATAAACCAAAAATCCTCTGAATACATCAATACATACACAAATACAATGCCTACATCCAATTCTCACTGAGCAGAAAGAAACCCGAAGGGTCTCTGCCTGGCCTGCCCAGTCTCCTGGCAGTATTGTTAACCAGATATCCCAAACACTACCATGTAGCTCTTAGTTAAGTCATCATTTGCTAAATCAACAAAATTTGAGTTTATGTGTATGATCTTGCATGTTCAATATGGTATTATCATTTCCAAAAACTATCAAACCATGTACCCCGGTTTTAGTTCAGGAAATATTTACCATTAGTTATATGCTTAACTGATATTTGTTGCTATATGCAGTAGTTAAAAAATACAGTGTACATGCTACTTTAGATACTGTCTGGGTTTCTTTCAAGAAGTTAAAAAATACCAGGTTAATATTCTTTTAAAAACACCATTTAAATGGCTTTCTGGCTTTATTTAAATGGGATTTATGCCTTACAGCATATAAAGATGGAAGGATTTTGGAAGGAAACACATCTCCTCATTGGTTTATCTGGCAGCTTGGTTGGGTTGTGCTTCTTTTAAGAACCCGGGCTCACAGTTTATAAAGAGTCACAAACAGGCACATTCAACACCACATAAGCAGGAGGTAAAATGAATTCCAACATAAACTCAGGCTAGCCACTAAAATCCAGTGGATTTTTAACCACTAATTATACCTCTACCAGAATTTAGTTAACCAAAAGCATTGTCAATATTTAGCCATCTTAGTGTTTTGTTAATGTGCACTTAACATTAACAATGAGCACCACACAAAGCCACGAGGAGGCACACCAACTAAGACAGTGCTAAAACGATGAAACAAAATCAGAGCAGGGGAGAGTTGTTCCGCACAACAACGAAGTTCGTGAGGTGCTGCCGACAGCAGTGGAGGAGGGGCAGCAGCAGAGCCCGGGCCGACCCTGGTCCCCACCCCGGAGAAACCCGATCCGAGGACAGAACGCTCGTCTGTACTCAGCCAAGGAGCAGACAGCTGCTAGAGCAGGCAGGCTGACAAAGCAATGAGCCTCCGAGTTCCAGTCTGGTAGAGCAAAATACCTTTGTCCTTCAGCAACAACCATGTTAATCAGAGCCATCCCTCACTTCGAGAGACCCTTACACATTTGCTTTAAAGTGCAAAGTGTACATACAGGACACGGTTCTGGAGAAGAACTGCCTCTCCAAAGGGAAGTAAAGGAAAATTTCAGTGGCTTTGGGGCTGCTAGACATGGAACTGAGAGTATAAGATAAATTTTAGTGTGTTTTAAGATAATACAATAAACCAATTAAAAAGTATCCATTTAGACCGTAGTTGTTCAGTATTATGCTATGTAGAAAATTCCTACAAGAGTCACAAAAATGTCTACTGTCTATTCTCATAAAACTCCCAGACAGAAGGAGGGTCAACAACAAATGATTAAAACACAAAGCAGATTGTTAGAAGATGGATAAAAGGGCAGTGGAGTAGGTATCTGCAAACTCAAGTGCAGGTGGCTTAGAAATGGGCCAATATAAACATACGGGTAATTCTCTCTTTCCTTCCCTCTCGCACATGCACGCAAACATGCTGGCTTCCACCGTAAGAAGACCTCCCTTTCTTTCACTCGTGAGGTGAAATGGGAAAAAAAGAGGACAAATATTTAGAACAAACTCCCCAAAATGAACAGCCTTAATGATGTAGGTCAGTGATTCTTACACATATTTCCAAGACAAAGTTTTCACCAAAAGGTAAAGAATAAAGTATTTGTTTTCTGTAAATTTTAATTTATTTAATACAAAGATCTTTCTGTCCATTCTGAGATCAAGTTGTTCCTATTTTGTGATAAAATTATCCTTTGTTTTGTGAAATGTTGATTATAGTAGATGGTGATTTTGTTTTCAATGTCCTTGCAAGACAAAATAAAATTACCAGCTTTGTATCAGCCCCCTGTGAGTTGAAATGTCATATTTAGTACTGTAGTAACAGCTTCTGCCTATAACTCTGGGTGGGTGGTATCTGCCATAGCAATTTAAACAGCAAAAAAGACTGGTCCCAAGCATGGGGCTCAACTAGCCCAGCACCTCACCTCTCAAGTGTCCTCAGGATTCCAACTCTCCAGTGAGCCTAGGTGAGGCCACTGCCACCCCCCTTCCACCCCACATAGCCCAGTGGCCCCTCTATTAGTCAGACTCCTCCCCGAGAGGCACACACACAATGGCAGCAGCTTTCATGTGCATAAGGTTCACAAATAGCTTCCAAATCACAGGCAAGTCCTGTCTGTCACAAGGCTGACACCACACTGATGAGAGTCCCTCAAGTGGCAGGTGAAGTGAAACCTCTTTGTGCCAAACTATTTCCTAAATAAATCTGCTGTTATTTTGTCTTGGCTGGTACACATCTCCAGTCTGACAGGCAATCAAAAAGGTTTTGGAAAGAACATCCTAAAGTGCTAAATGTGTTATTTTACAAGGACTTCTCACTTATCTTGGTATCCCTTGTTCCCTCAAACTTCAATTCTCCCACATGAAAATTTCTATCTTCAATTCCGTTTCTTCTTTTCCCCCTTCATTTCAGAAGTGTATGTGCATCTTTCCAAGACAAACATGTGGTCTATCAAATTCCTCTTACTTTATCACTGAATCTAACACTTAGTTACAAAAAGTTCAAACTTTCCCATGCAAAAAGAGAGACACAACTGAATAAAGCCTATTCCAAAGTATACTCCTAAATACCTCTTACCCCCAACCCCTTCCAGCTCCGGGTCTAGCTTTCTCCTGCCCTTTAGTGGCAACTTCCTGCTTCCACCTACACACACCCTTCCACCAGAGATTCAATACTGTTTTATCTCAATATTCCAGTCAACTGTTCTCTTAAAGGTAACAATGACCGTCCAATCTCAAAATCAAACAGCATTTCCAACTTTCTTCATCAGCTTTTTGGTCAAGAACTGATCAATCCTGCCTTTCTGAAACTCTCTTGCCAATCATGACATTAATTTTCTAATTCTCAGCTTAATTCTCCTCTCACCTCTGACTCCCCTCTCTCCTTTCTAAAGCCTTTCCCTGTTAATCTGTCAAAGTACAGGGACAAAGCCCAAGGAGCTCCCCTTGCAATGGTATGAAGAAAGCGATGCATTTCAGGGGAGGGTTTGGATATATGTGAGGTCCAGAGTGGCCTTAGTGGGCAGTAACGGAAGGAGGAAGGGAGAAGGCAAAGTCGGAATCTGATAGAAATTTAGTAGGAACTCTTAGCACTGTCTTAACAGTTATTGGGCCTTGACAACACTAGAAAAATAATGTCTACTACAAAGCAATGACTTTCAAACCTTACTCCAGATGGGGGAAGAAGGTTTTGATATTTTTTAAATGCTTCATTTCCCTGAAATCTGTTTTAAGAAAGGGTTACAGTGCTTTCAAAACCTTTAAAAGTACACTTCATAGTAAGATACAACTAAACACACAAGGAACTTGAAAATAAGAACAGCATACAAAAATTCCAATTCAACCCTCAGTTTCTTATCTAGCAAGTGTGGCCAATGATATCCTACATACCACCTCACTGAACTAAACCGCGAGAAAGTAAAGGAAGTACTATATAAAATGGCTTTGAACCCTACAGCACTATTTAAACCCACACAATTATTTTTAAAGCAGTAAGTGCTAAAATTTCCATAGAAATAACGACTACTTGAGTATTAATAACAGCTATCACAAAAATCTAAAGCTACATTTTGGCTTTCCAATAATCAACTTAATCTTTTCATTTTAAAGGTCAAAATTAATGTGGTAAAAATCCACATAGCTAACAAAAGTATTATACTGAAATCAAATAATACAAACATTAATATCATATTATTAAGGTATGTACTGATTTAATAAAATTTAAAATTTAAAAACAGACTTGCAAGAATGGTGGAAATGCCTCCTAAAGATTGCAAATGTGTACCCCTTAATAAGAGACATTTTAGAGACCTACCTTTTAAAACCCAAAGATTGCTTTAAGCATGTTTTAATTTCACCACTACACAGTGAACTCTGTATTTCTATATTAGATACATACCTGAAATAACTGCTCTGTGCATCTGTAATTTGAAAATATATTCCTCATTTTAATTTGAAAACTAGAGTCTCACAAAATACTCTAAAGTAATAAAAAATTACACCTGAAAATCCTACCCTGTTCAGAGAACAATCTGCTTTCATAAGTGTGAAGCCTCTATTGTACATTTAACTCCCATAAAATATCAAGAAGTTGGTCAAATGAGTAATTAATCCATATATTCATTAAAAGCAGACATTTAAAGATATACTTCTCAGTAATTCTCATTTAACCATAGGATTTAAATTCAGTATTCCATGAAAGCAGTATCACGATCCTAGGTATTTAACAGAATCTCCTAGCTTTTGTAAAGGCCACAAGGTGCTGCTTCCTTCTACAGCACACACATAAAAGTTATTATTCCTTTACTATCCATTAATGAAATAGATCCTAACTTATTTTAAATTCCTATGTATAGACCTTTATTTGAAAAGATTAATAGCTTATTAGTTAGGACCTATTCATAATTATAAGCAAAGATACCTAACTTAAATGAGCCCGAGCCAAAATAATTTATTGGCCCACATAATTTAAAACACCAAGAGAGGGGGCACCTGGTGGCTCAGTCGGTTGGGCATCTGTCCTTGGTTCAGGTCATGGTCCCAGGATCAAGCCCTGCATTGGGCTCCCTGCTCAGCAGGGAGCCTGCTTCTCCCTCTGCCCCTCTGCGCACACATACGCATGCGCTCTCTTGCTCTCAAAGCTAAAAAAAAAAAAAAAAACAAACCCACAAAGGGAGGGCCCAAAGGGTAGTGTCATTAAGGGCTCATCACCTCAACTATGGGTTGACTTCATTTTGAGACAGGCTCTCCACACATGATGTCTTGGAAAAGACAGACATCAGAAGTTCAAGGGCACCTGGGTGGCTCAGATGGTTAAGCGTCTGCCTTCGGCTCAGGTCATGATCCCGGGGTCCTGGGATCGAGTCCCGCATCGGGCTCCCTGCTCCTTGGGAGCCTGCTTCTCCCTCTGCTTCTCTCTCTCTCTATCCCTCTGTCTCTCATGAATGAATAAATAAAATCTTTAAAAAAAAAAAAAAAAGTTCAAGACCCACATCCAACTCACAGCTACCTCAGAAAAAAGGACCTTTTGAAAGAGCCCTCCCCAGTACTTTTGCCATAGCTCCAATCAGTTTAGATTAGGCCAAACACCCTGCTCTGAGATGATCATTGTTCTTAGAAAAAAGCAGAGCTCTGGTGGGCTAGGCTTGAGTCCTGTACCACACTCCTGTGGGGTCAGGGGGAGACTCTTGATGGAATGAAAAGGGTTATTATAAAATGAGGGGTGTTAGTACCCTAGAGGATGTTAGATGAACAAATAACATCTATGTTAGTCACAGAGGAGTGTTACCCCAAAAATACCACCAGGGTGTTTTGAGGAGCACTGGCAGACTATCAAATGCAAAAACTGTACAAAGCAGAGCTATTGGTTTACATGTAGTTATTCTCACCAATTTACTCATTTTCAAAAAACAAATAGTGACAAATGCCTCCTTTTCCCTGCCAACTTTCCTATATGCATTTAATCTTAAAAGCTGAATTATGAACACAAATGTATGAAAGACTGAAATTTAATAGTTAAAACTATAAAACTTCAAGAAGAAAGCATAGGAAAAAATCTTCATAATCTCGGGGTAGGCAAAGAATTCCCAGGACACAAAAAGCATGAATTATACAAGAAAAACCAACAAACTGGACTTCATAAAAATTTAAAAGTTTGGCTCTTAAAAAGGCACTAGTGAAAACCCCACACGTAACACCATACTTAATGGTGAAAGACTGAGTGCATTTGCTCAAGATCAAGAACAAGACAAACACATCCACTGTCACTATTTCTATTCAGCACTGTTTTAGAAATTCTAGCCAGTGCAATTAGGCAAGAAAAAGAAGTAAAACTACCTCTATTTATAGATAACATGATCTTGTATGGAGAATCCTAAGGAACCCACTAAAGACTATTAGACCTATAAACAAGCTGAGCATGATTGTAGGGTACAAAACTCAATATACAAAAGTTGATTGTATTTCTATATAGTCTACCAATGAATAATGGCAAAAAAAATTTTAATTCCATTTATAATACCATCAAAAAGAATAAACTTAATAAAAAGTACAAAATATATATACTGGAAACTACAAAACATCATTGAAAGAAATTAAGACCTAAATAAATTGAAATGACATCTTATGTCGACAAATGGAAATCTAACATTAAGATAGAAATATTTCTCAAATTGTTCTACAGATTCAATGCAATCCCTAAAAAATTCCAGCTGGATTTTTTTTTTTTTTTTTTTTTTACAGAAATTGATGAGCAGATGCTAAAATTCATATGAAAATGCAAGGGACCCAGAATTGCCAAAATAATTTCAAAAAAGAGTAAGGTTGAAGATTCACATCTCTCAATTTCAAAACTTACCACAAAGCTATAGACATTAAGGCAGTGTGGTACTGGCCTAAGGCCAAACATATAGATCAGCGAGACAGAACTGGGAGTCCAGAAATAAACCCTCACATTTAGGGTAAACTGATTTTTGACAAGACTGCCAAGACAACTCAATGGGGAAATAGTCTTTTTACCAAATGGTGCTGGGATAATGGGACACCCACATGCTAAAGAATGAAGCTGGATCCCTTCCTCACACCATACACAAAAATTAATTCGGGTCACAGACTTAAATGTAAGAACTAAAACTATAAAATAACTCTTAGAAGAACACATAGGAGCAAATATTTGTGACTTCGGATTAGATAATGGTTTCTCAGCTACAACTCCAAAAGCACATGCAAAAGAAAAAATAGATAAATTGGACTTCATCAAAAATCACAAACTTTGGGGGGTGTCTGGGTGGCTCAGTCGTTAAGCGTCTGCCTTCAGCTCAGGTCATGATCCCAGGGTCCTGGGATCAAGCCCGCATCAGGCTCCCTGCTCAGCGGGGAGCCTGCTTCTCCCTCTCCTACTCCCTCTCCCACAAGCAGTGTTCCCTCTCTCGCTGTGTCTTTCTCTGTCAAATAAACAAAATCTTAAAAAAAAAAAAATTCCAAACTTTGGGCTGCAAACAATGCCATCAAGAAAATGAAAACACAACCCACAGAATGGGAGAAAATATTTGCAAATCATTTACCTGATAAGGGGCTTTTACATGGAATATAAAGAACTCTTAAATCTCAGTCATAAGAAGACAAAGCAAATTTTCAAATGGGCAGAGGATATAGACTTTTCTCCCAAGAAGACATATAATGGCTAATAAGCACATTAAAAGAAAAAAAAGCTTAACATCATTAGCTATTAGAAAAATGCAAATAAAAGCTACAATGAGATACCACTTTGCACCCACTAGCTGGCTATAATAAAACACAGAAAATAAGTGTTGGCTAGATGGAAATGTAAAATAGTATACCCACTATGAAAAACAGTTTTGCAATTCCCCAAAATGTTAATACAGCCCTTCTCTTTTGGCCTTCTGTTTAAATCCTTCCCCCATCTCCCTAGTGTCTATAAAATTTTCCCTGACTACATTTTTATTTCTCCCATGTCTGATCTGCCAGAGCAGTTTGTGATTGTATCACATATTTATTGGGGTATTTATAATTACCTGTCCTGTTATTTTTCTTTAAGTTGTGTTGTGATTATCTTCCTCTGAGCTCCTTACAGTAAGGACATGCTTGGGCAAGAGAACATGATGGGACCGAACCTTTATTAAGTATCTGCTTAATAAATACTTAATATGCATTACCTTAAAACAAGCTTTAAACTCAGAGCCTGAGTTTCTTCACGTATAAATCATGATACTATGACCAAGGCCTGTTGTAAAAACAGGGAAAAGTCCAAGATATCCTAAGTTAAAAAAGCAAGGTGTGGAAACAGTGTCTCTAACATTATTACCATTTGTGTTTATAAAAAAAAAAATGGAGGTAGAGGGCTCCTGCGTGGCTCAGATGGTTAGGCATCTGCCTTCCGCTCAGGTCATGGTCCCAGGGTCCTGGGATCCAGCCCCACGTTGGGCTCCCTGCTCCGCGGGAAGCCTGCTTCTCCCTCTCCCACTCCCCCTGCTTGTGTTCCCTCTTGCTGTGTCTCTCTCTGTCAAATGAATTAGTGAAATATTAAAAAAAAAAATTTATTTATTTTAAAGGGGGGGCAGAGGAGTAGGAAAGGGACAAGCAGGCTGTATTGAGCACGACTTGGAGCTCAATTCCATGACCCTGAGATCACGACCTGAACCGAAATCAAGAGTCAGATGCCCAATCAACTGAGCCACCCAGGTGCCCCATATGTGTTTCTATAGATTAAATATACCTAAAGTGACTTGCACAGGAAGCTTGCAACGGCAACTGCCTTTCAGACAGGAAATGGGAAAACTTATTGTTTCTCTATACCCTTTTCTACTGTTTGAATTGTCTTATCGTGTGCATTCATAACCTCCAAAATAAAATTTTTAAAAATTACAATGTATACAATAACTACACATATACAGATATATGAAATACATATTTTTTGAAATATATTTTTAAGATATTAATACCACAGGGTTATTTCTACCCTTTGAGGTAAAAATAAACTTCATTCCAGTTGTAATTATCTTACTAATATTTATCATCACCCTTACTTTCTTTGAAAGTGCTTATTTTGACATCATGTTCTACTGAGACATGACATTAATTTACTGGATGCCTTCTTTTCATCTAGGGAGTTAGAAGACTGACCCATGCTTTATTTTTTTTAAGATTTTATTTATTTATTCATGAGAGACAGAGAGAGGCAGAGGGAGAAGCAGGCTCCCCGCTGAGCAGAGAGCCCGACACAGGGCTTGATCCCAGGATCCCGAGATCATGACCTGAGCCAAAGGCAGATGCTTAACCATCTGAGCCACCCAGGAGCCCGTATTTTAATTAGTAGTATATGTGCCTGGTGAACAAAGTCATTACACATCCTGGTTTTGCCCAGGATAATCCTGCTTTATGCCTACTGCCCTGGCATAATTACCAATGATAATTATATGATCACCCAACTAATGAACCAAAGAGAAAAGTTTATTCTTCTTATAACATCAGGAGAACCATTCCACCAACTTAAGGAAAAAATTACAACAATTTTTTATAGTAAATTCCTCTTTTGGAAGTATTGAGAAGTGTATAACAACATGACTAACATTTTGGGTTTTTTTTTTTTTTTTTAGAAAAAAAAAGCTTCACCTTGGGGGTTGGGGGGGGGGGGGGGGGGGGGAGGGGGGGGGGGAGGGAGGGAGGGAGGGAGGGAGGGAGGGAGAGAGAGAGAGAGAGAGAGAGAATCTTAACAGGCTCCACGCTCAGCACAGAGCCTGATGCAGGGCTCATTCTCAAGACCCTAAGATCAGGACCCAAGCCAAAATTAAGAGTCTGACCCTTAACAGACTGAGCCACCCAAACGCCCCTAACATGACTAACATTTTGACCTCACAAAGCATACCTGGTTCCTATCCTTAGAGTATTTCAAGGTAGGAGTTATTTGTTCATCCTGATAAATCATTTTAAGAGAAAAAAACCCCAGCTAGATACCATACTACTGTTATTTTTTTCTTTAAATTTTTTATTATGTTAATCACCATACATTACATCGTTAGTTTTTGATGTAGTGTTCCATGAGTCATTGTTTGTGCATAACACCCAGTGCTCCATGCAGTACGTGCCCTCTTTAATACCCATCACCAGGCTAACCCATCCCCCCCCCCCTCTCCCCTCTAGAACCCTCAGTTTGTTTTTCAGAGTCCATCGTCTCTCATGGTTCGTCTCCCCCTCCGATTTACCCCCCTTCATTCTTCCCCTCCTGCTATCTTCTTTTTTTTCTTAACATATATTGCATTATTTTATTTCAGAGGTACAGATCTGATTCAACAGTCTTGCACAATTCACAGCGCTCACCATAGCACATACCCTCCCCACTGTCTATCACCCAGCCACCCTATCCCTCCCACCCCCCATACTACTGTTATTTTAGGAAGGAAAAAAAAAAGGCTGCCTCTATTTTTCATCTCTAACAATTCCATCTCAAATGGTATACTTCAGGATATAGTAAATATAACTTAAACACTCCAGTTTCCCTTTTCATTATCCATTCTTGAACATGTTTAAGAAGCAATTAAAAAAAGTCAAATGTTACATTAGATCATAAAAGATTTATTTAATCATTCCTTCCTGACCACTGAGAACTACTTTCTCTCATAAGCACTGGAAGTTTATGATAAAACAAGAAGTTTCCCAAAATAACAGACAATAACAAAACCTGAGCACTGGTTTTCAAACTTCAGTTGACTAAGGACCATTCTGGAGCAGGGTTTGCAAACTATGACTCACATGAGCCAATCAGGCCCACTGACTGTTTTGTTCAAACAAGGTAAGAATGGCAAATTTTACATTTTTTAAGTAACTGAAAACAATTTAAAGAAAATAATACTTTGTGACACTAATATCTTATTAGTGTCTATAAATAAAGTTTTATTGGAACACCACCATGTTCCTTCATTTATGTATGGCCTTTCGCTGCTTTTGTACTATGGGTAGAGTTGAATAGTTTGGAGACCACATGGCCTGCAAAGCCTAACATATTTACTATTTGGACCTGTACTGAAACAATGGGGGAGGGTGAGATGGAGAAAAGAGGAATTTCCATTTTTAACAACCACCTGGTGCAATTCTGTCATAGATAATATATTTAGAAAAAACTGATCTAGACCATTCCTCTACAGATGCTCATAAACACGGGAAATTGTCAAGTGGAGACTTCTAATTTCATAGCTGAGTAAGATGTGAGCAATTTCAGAGAACAGAGAGGCTTCCTTCTTTCTGCCAACACAGTACATAAATGCAGAGGCAACTCAGCCTCCCCTCCCTTAAAGGCACGCAATGCACACTGCCAGACATTTAGATTCTGAGGTTAAAAGGAGAAGTCCATTAAGCAGAACATTTAAATTTCATGTGATAAATTAATTTCATTTTACCTTAAAATTTGTGCTTTTGAAGATAGGCTTACAAAGTCCTTTGTAGCCTATGGATCACATTTTCTTTTTTACCACCAAAAAAACTACTTTAACAGTTTACCTTTCACATGTAGACCTTTAATCTACCTAGAACTTTCTTCATATATGGTATAAGGGTAGGAGTTCAGTTTTATTTGCCTCCATATGGTGAGTCAGTTTTCCCTACACCCATCTATTAAACTCTCCATTCTTTCTACCACTGTTTTTCTGGTACCGTGGTAATCACGTATTAAAATCCAAATACATGCGTGTCTATCTCTGAGCACTCTAAATCTTCTTCATTTGTCTATCTTACTACAATACAAGGCCAGGGCAAGAATAACATTGTACTACTGGAGCACATCTTTATACATCTGGTAATGCAACAACCACTCTCTCCCAACATATTCTTTTTCTAGGACTGACCTAGCTGTTCCTGAACACATTCTCCATACCTAAATTTAGATTAAGTTTATAGAGCTGCTCAAAGAAAATAAAATCCAACTGGAATTTAGACTGGAATTGAATTAAATTTATAATGAAGAATTAATACCTATACACTATAAAGTTAACAGATAGTGGTCAGAGAGGGAGAAGATACATGCAAAACCTAGAACAAAGGTTTAATATCTAACATATCCAAACAGAACTTTGGTACAAAGAGTAGGCAAATGATATGAGACAATATACAGAATAGGATACACAAAAATTTAACAAGAGACTAACATAAAAAGGGGTACAATCCAATAAAATGCAAATCAAATTATAAGATACCATTTTATATCTACAGAATGATAAAAAGTTGAAAGTCCGACCATGCCAAGGAGATCTAGGGATACAAGAACTCTCATGCCCCACAACTAGTAGGCACGGAGAAGAATACCACCATTCTGGAGAAGTATCTGGCCAAATTAAGTAAAACTGAACTTCAGCAAACTCTGTGATCCCTCTGCAGTTTGGCTAAATTCTTACAGGGGTTCACAGAAGCATATGCTAGAATGCTCCCTGTTGCTCTGCCAGTGGTGGGAGACAGCTGGAAGCAACCAGGGCTTCTGCAGACAGAATGGATATGTACCCAGCGGAATTTTATATAGCAGTTCACAGCAATGAATTGGGCCTTTGCAGAGCAACAGGGAGGTTAAAACATAGTGCTCAGTAAAAAAGTGGGAAACAAAATGAGATATCATTTATATAAGTTAAAAATACAAATACACTAAATACACTGGCAGGAAGACATAATTAATAATGTTTAGAAACACATTAGAAGGAGTGCTTTGGGGTTAATTGGAGTAGAAAATGAGGATAAAATGGAATAAAATAAGCAAATAGGAAAAAGGAGAAAAAGGAACTTACAATTTATACAAACTCTCAATTTTTATTTTTTGGTGGAGAGACTGCTAACAAACACCAAACTAGCTACTGTAGCCTGCACCTGGGAGACACCACTCCCAACGTAACACAACACACACACACAGCTCTACCACTAAAATTACTGTTACATACCCCAGTTTTACATGTAACAAAAGAGCCCTAAGCATAAAATTTATATATATATATATAAATGGGGAAAGAAATATTAAGAAGACATCTTGAATTGGTACAATCACAATGCAGGATAAAGATGGTATTATCTGTAATTTGAGTAAAAAGTAGGATACCCATTAAAGAGATAAAAGAACACAAGAAAAGCATTTGGGTGAAGGAACTATTTTAGACAGGTTTTGTTTTTAAGTTCCAGTGTTTGGTTGAAAACACTGACTCCAGAGGGCAGTCGAGGATGGCTGTAGATAGATATGAGAGTCCTCTGGATTGTCCACTGTTGTAAAAGCCACATATGTATTAAACATGCCTGTGGCATGGAAGATGTATACAGTGCTAATGACATGAACGCTTTAGGGAAAGTGGAAAGATGCTGATTTAAGACAAAACAAACTAAGAGGAAGCAGAGGCGAAAATGACTGTGGAAGGTGAGAGTGCAGAAGGTAGGGAGTAAATCATTATAGCTCTCATTGATTAAAGTCCGCGGGAAGCCTGCTCCTCCCTCTCCCACTCCCCCTGCTTGTGTTCCCTCTCTGGCTGTGTCTCTGTCAAATAAATAAAATCTTTAAAAAAAAAAAAAAAAGTAGACTGTGTGTAACAAAAACTAAGTAATACTTTTGTGTTTAAAATACCATTAAAATCAGGGCGCCTGGGTGGCTCAGTCAGGTAAATGTCTGCCTTTGGCTCAGGTCATGATCTTGGGATCCTGGGATGGAACCCAGCTCCTCAGCAGGGAGCCTGCTTCTCCCTCTCCCTCTCCCCGCGCTTGCGCACAGGCTTGCACACGCCCTCTCTCAAATAAATTCTTTAAAAAACAAAGCAAAACATTATAATCTATCCAACAGCAGTAGGCACCACATATTTAAGATAAATTTCTGCAAGCAAACAAGAACTGAGACAATCTAGAGTGTCAGAAGAATGGTGCTCCACAGAGTATTGCAGTGGCCCTCTCATTTTCATTAACAGCACAATGCTGTGCACAGTTCAGAATGTCAATCAATAAATATTTTAACAGAACTGTCTATTCTGTAGTTAACAAGACTGGTATCAACCTCATAATTACACAGACCCAATCAAGGTATTATGGTAACCTATGAGCCTCCCCTGTCCCCCTCTTTACCCTTAGGTAATAGATGGCTTCAGTTTTAACTGCAGAAATCTGAAGGAAACTGTCTTCCAATTATGCTCTTGACAGAAAAACAGCTTTATATCAATTTTATATATATGTATATATAAACATGCATTTATATAGAATATATAGTGTACACACTATGGTATATTATAGTAGTAAATAGTATTATATATTTATATATTTATATAAATAGTATATGAACTATATAATAGCACATGGTAAACTTTATCATACTTATACCATAACTATACTATTATAGGGCTCTTTATTTAAATAAATAAGCCATTGCTCTTCTCAGAGGTCAAAGATATCAAGTAAGGAAAAACTGAACCTCTGTATCTATTCCAGAAGAATCTAAGTTATAAATGTCTATTCCATTTAGTGTTCTAAAATGAGGAATTTTCATTCTCTTGAAAAGTATAAAATCTTATGTATAACTTAAAAGATCAAAATTTTAAAAATCTAAAAATATACTTGTAACTCATGGTAATGAGATTTCGTATCACAAAAACTGCTATTAGGTTTTGATACAGAATTGTATATAAGAATAGACTCAGTTTTATTTCCTCAAGCTCTGAATTCAGTTTATATAACAAAAGGAGGCCTAAAACACTGCTTACCTATCCTCAGATTAAGATGAAAGAATTTAGGGATATTTAAAGCAGATATATAAGATACCGAAAAGACCTATTCTAAAAAACACCCTAAGACCAAAAAACCCCTCAATGGGCCATGAAACAGTTCAAATCTCCTTTCTTGGGGCATCTGAGTGGCTCAGTCGTTGAGCACCTGCCTTTGGCTCAGGTCATGATCCCATAGTCCTGGGATCGAGCCCGTCGGGCTCCCTGCTCGGCAGGAAGCCTGCTTCTCCCTCTCCCACTCCCCCTGCTTGTGTTCCCTCTCTCGCTGTGTCTCTCACTGTTGAATAAATAAATAAAATCTTAAAAAAAAAAAAATCTACTTTCTTATCTGATCCTAACAGAAAGCCTATTAAACCTGAGATTCACCTCCCATTTAAGTCAAACTAAAAGTTACACCATATTTACTTTCATCTACTTACAATAAATGTTTCAAGGTAAACAAGCAACCACTAGAATAATCACCAGTGTAACAACCAGTAGAATAATCAAAGTACTAAGTTCTGTGCCTCAAAGTCTTTTTAGAGACTCCCTTTTTGTCCTCCAACAGCAGTTACCCCCTCACCACCCACCATCAACCCTCTCCTACCGGAACTCTAAACCACTACCACCCAAACACACTTCCGCAAAACAAAAAGATCTAGGACAATGGTATCAAACTGGGACTTGCAGCTGCATGTGGTATTTTCACTCACCAACCCATAGGATTTCAAATTTGTATCAGAATAGTACAGTACAACACTGTGTTCAAAAGTAGTCATGTGGTTTTTTTGGTTAATGGTGACTACAAATGTGGCTCCAGAATCCCAGAACTGAATGGCATTGGTTTAGAAAAGGCCATTTTTTTTAAATAAAAAAGTATAAAAGATAATTTTATGATGTTTACATTTTCTCCTTATTAAAGTATATTTATATATCCAACAGAAATTTGAAGTAGAAATGTAATCTGTAACAATGTAGCTATTTAAATTCTACTATAATCAACATCTACAATAAATTCTTCTAATGAGCTGTAATTATATTAGAATTAATATGCACTCAACACATACCTAGTCCTAAACCAGTATGAGTAGAGGGATTAAAAAATATCAAACAGTCTAGGAGTGCTCGGAGGGAAGCGAGAAGGTGGTGGCAGCGGTCAGTGGTGGCCAAGTTGCTTCTGAGGGGAGTTCAAACTGAACCAGCCACGCGAGGATGGCATCTCCTCCATGAAGTTCAGCCCCAACACCTCCCAGTTCCTGCTGGTCTCCTCCTGGGACATGTCGGTGCGCCTCTACGATGGGCCAGCCAACTCCATGCAGCTCAAGTACCAGCACACCGGTGCCGTACTGGACTGTGCCTTCTATGATCCAACACATGCTTGGAGTGGGGGATTAGACCATCCATTGAAAATGCATGATTTGAACACTGATCAAGAAAATTTCATTGGAACCCATGATGCCCCTATCAGATGTGTTGAATACTGTCCTGAAGTGAATGTGATGGTGACAGGGACTTGGGACCAGACAGTTAAGTTGTGGGATCCCAGAACTCCTTGTAATGCAGGGACCTTCTCTCAGCCTGAAAAGGTGTACACCCTTCTCAGTGTCTGGAGACGGGCTGATTGTGGGCACTGCAGCCTGCAGAGTGCTGGTGTGGGACTTTCAGCACATGGGCTCTGTGCAGCAGCGCCAGGAGTCCAGCCTCAAGTACCAGACTCGCTGCATCTGGCAAACAAGCAGGGTTATGTATTAAGCCCCAATGAAGGCCGAGTGGCAGTTGAGTACTTGGACCTAAGCCCTGAGGTACAGAAGAAGAAGCATGCCTTCAAGTGTCACAGACTAAAGGAGAACAATATCGAGCAGATTTACCCAGTCAATGCCATTTCCTTTCACAACATCCACAATATATTTGCTACAGGTGGCTCTGATGGATGTGTAAACATGTGGGATCCATTTAACAACAAGCAACTGTGCCAGTTCCATCTGTACCCCACCACCAGCATTGCATCCCTGGCCTTCAGTAATGATGGGACCACGCTTGCAATAGCATCGTCGTATATGTATGAAATGGATGACGAAGAACATCCTGAAGATGGTATCTTCGTTCGCCAAGTGACAGATGCAGAAACAAAACCCAAGTCCACCTCATCATCTCGTGAAAGTGGTTTCTCTATGGCAAGCTTTGTTTTGCTTCCTACAAATACATACTTATCCCCTAAGGGATGCGTTATAGTCACTGTGGACACCTTATTTAGTATGTGGATTTCTCTGTTTTCTGTCTTACAAAAAACTCGTCCGTGTGCCCTTTCATGCTAACTTTGTATAGGATGAGGAGTCTTTGTGTCCTTGTGTGGTAGTCCGAAGAATTGTTTTTACCCCCAGAAAGCCCAGTTGCTGTTTATGAGCAGCTTGAGCTCTTTTTGTAAAATAATTTAAACCTGTTATTTCCATGCTGTCTAATGTCAGAGATTCAGAACCCTTAAAAAAAAATCAATAGTCTAAAACAATTAAAAATTCTAATCACAAAGTGCAGCTGATATGGCCAGAAACAGTATGAGTCTCCAATTATCAACATGAATTTTATTCATTCATCCCTTAAGATTTTATCCATTTATTTGAGAGAGAGAGAGAGAGAGAGAGAGAGCACGAGCAGGGGAAAGGGGCAGAGGGAGAGGGAGAAGCAGATTCCCCACTGAACAAGGAGCCTGACGCAGGGCTCAACACCAGGACCCCAGGATCACGACCTGAGCCAAAGACAGATGCCCAACCGACTGAGCCAACCCAGGTGCCCCATCAACATGAATTTTAAATAAAATCTCTTACTCATTATAGCACATAAAATTTTAAGCACAAGCCATTTAAGATGAGTTTAATGCTTCCAATAACTCCTTACATCCTTTCAATCTTTTCAAATAGTTCACCAACATTTCTAAAAGTAAATATTATCAGTATAAATGTATAAAAGCTGGAATAACAAAGAAGTACTATTTTCTAATGACTGACTTTTATTTACAAAAAAAATGTCATGGCTCTTTTAGTCGCCTCAGCTTCTGGCCAAGATGGAATAACAGGAACCAAATTTACCCTACCACCTTAAACAATTAAAAAACCCCAAATATCTGAAACAATAGTTTGTAGACAGCGGACATCAAGGCAGCTCAGCTCAAGGCAGTGATTCCTGAGAAAGAAAAACAAACACAGGAAGACCTACAATTGCCCCTGCAGTGTAGGGATGGGCAACCCCAGTGGGTAGAGCTCACAAGTACTAGAAAAGAAAGAGCTGCACAGCAAGAGAACTCCAGAGATCTGTAAAAGGTCCCCTGAAAGTATCTGGCTAAGTACTGATCAGTACATGTGTGAGAGGACACAGCACTACCCAGTGCCAGGGAAAGAATACCCATCAGGAATAGAGGGAACAATTTCCAGGGATACCTCATGATTAAGAATAGTTTGTATTCCCCTAGTTAGAGAAGAAAAACCTCAATTTCCAGGGCACTGGGTAGAATACTAAGATTGGTATTGCCTCAGCAGAAGTGAAAAGTTAGCTTTCATTACTGTTCTGATCACTCTTAACAAAGCTTAAAAGCAGGTCTCAAAAGGATCAGACTATTTCCAAGTAACTTAAATACGTCTGAATGTAACTGCAAACCAAAGAATAGATTTAAAAATACAAAAATATCCAGCACCCAAAAAGGTTACGATTCACAGTGTATGGTATTCAATAAAAAATTCCCAGATATGGAAGAGAGTTTAAAAATGTGAGAAAAACCAATCAACATTAAAAATTCCAGAAATGAGGGACGCCTGGGTGGCTCAGACGCTGGGCATCTGCCTTCGGCTCAGGTCATGATCCCAGGGTCCTGGGATCGAGCCCCGCATCGGGCTCCCTGCTCAGCGGAGAGCCTGCTTCTCCCTCTCTCACTCCCCTTGCTTGTGTTCCTGCTCTCACTGTGTCTCTCTCTGTCAAATAAACAAAATCTTTAAAAAAAAAAAAAAAATTCCAGAAATGACAGAGATAAAATTAATGGACAGAGAGAGTAAATTGTTGTTATAACTATTCGGTAAGTTCAAAATGATAGACAAATGCCTGAATGTGTTAGGTACAGGCATGGAAATTATAAAAATAAATAAATAAATAAAAATTTAAAAAAATTATAAAAATACCCAAAAATTCAACCTTTAGATGAAAAATACATCTGAGATGAAAAATACACTGGACGGGATTAAGAGTATGTTAGACACTGCAAAAGAAAAGATGAATAAACTTGGAAACACAGGAAGAGAAATTACTCAAAACAGACACAAAAAAGACGTTGGAAGTGAGCATCAGTGATCTGTGGAACAACTTCAAACACCCTAATATACAAAAAGGGAAAGGGTCAGAAAAAATATGTTAAAACGATCTCTCTAGAATTCTATACCCAGCAAAAATGTTTCAAAAACAAAGGCAAAATAAAGATTTTCTTTCAGGCATACAAAAACCTGAAGAATTTATCATCAGCAGACCTGATTTTAAGAAATGTTAAAGACAGTCTCCCAAGTGGAAGGAAATGAGGTGTATATCTGAAACTACACAAAGGAATAAAGAACACCAGAAATGGTAATAAATTTGTGGAAAAGATAAATTTTAATTATTTCTTAAATCCCTTTAAGAGATATTTTAAGTGTTTAAAGCAAAAACAGTAACAAAGTATTGTAGGGTTTATAACCTGTAGAAATAAAATTTATGAAACAAAAGCACACTGGTTGGAAGCAAGGAATGTTGAAGGATCCTGCACTATAAAGAAGGGGCATAATATCACTTGAAGGTGTAATATGCTAAAGATGTGTTCTATAAACTCTATACCAACTACTAAAAAACAAAACACAAAGTTATAGTTACTAATCCAACAAGGCATACAGTGATCAAAAAAAACCAAAAAAACCCCACCTCAATCCAAAATAAAGTGTGAAAAATGGAAACCAGGAATAAAGAACAGATGGAACAAACAGAAAACAAACACTGAGACAGAAGATTTAAATCCAATCACATCAACAGTAACATTAAACATAAATGGCTGAAACATTCCAATTTAATGGCAGACTGTCAGGCTGGAAAAGAGCAAGTCCCAACTATATGCTGCTTAAAAGAAACTCGTATTAAATATTTTAAAAGTCATGTACCAGCTATCACTTATTAAATCACTTAATCAATATGAAAAGCTTCTCCTGCAGGGACTTAAAACTATCAGCTTGTAGAACAGAGCAATACCATGGAAAAATAGGGAAAATTTTCAACAGAATGATAAAGATTCTCAATTCCCCAAATTACCAGACTCTATCTTCTATCGAAAGCACATACCATATATTACTTAATACTCTCTATGCCCAAAGTTCCTCAAAAGATTAAAGTTGATAGAAATGGCGCTTATCAAATAAACCATTCTCCCTCAAACATATGTAAGCTACTCCCCTAATTAAAAAAAAAAAAAGCCAAAGACCAAAACCAACCAAATACAAATTATGTTCAATGCTTAATAAAATGCAACAAGACACTTATGATTTTTAACATATCATAAACCCTCTGAATTTCAAGGTGGGATCAGCCAATGCTAAAAATAAAAATATACGGCAAGTTGGACTTGGATGTAGTGGGCAACATCCCCCAAATTTAGTCCCTCCTCACTTCAGAAGAAATCAAACATATCACTAAATATTTCAACAGTTAACATACTACTATCTGTGTGACACCAACATCCTGGGATGCTTAGAATTTTGAGAGCTTTCCGAGTACTGGTGGTAGGTCAGAAAAATACTCTCTGACTCAGCCCCCTAAGTCTAAACAGAGCACTTGTTTAGATTCCTTGCTTTTAAATCCTGGCTCCCAAATTTTCTAGCTGTGTGATCATGGACAAGTTACTTTACTTCTTTATGCTTCAACTTCCTCATCTTTTTTTAAGAATGCTTTTTAAAGTAGTTACAGCTATTATGAACTGTGATCTTACTACGATCAGGGCACTGTTCCAAATAATTTATATACAATATATTTTTAAATCCTCAAAACCTATGAGATAAGCATTGTTATCCTCATTTCACACAGAAGACTGAAGTATAAATATTTGTGTTCCTCCCAACTTTACATAACTTAGTCTGATTCCAAGACCTGTCATCTTAATCAATATGCTAAACAAGTAACTCCTTTATGTATTTTTCCCCAAAAATGCCGGTCTTTTGCTCTAGAATGCAAACTACTTAATATGAGCTTTATTGTCTTCATTTTGAGTAATCCCAGCAATCTAGCACAAACAGAGCATAAAGCAGATCAATGAAAGTGGGCTGAATAGATTCTGTGCGTGATCTTGTCATGTGACTCACTCATGCATGGGCAGTAATCAGAAGACTGGTGTTCTATCCCCACCCATACCAGTCCTCAGCTGTGCCATTTTAGGAAAGTCACATCATCTCCCTAGATCTGAGTGTTCTCATTTATAAAATGAAGACGTGAACTAGACCTAAGTTCCCTTTCAGCTCTAAAATGTCCAAGAACAGCCAATATTGCTCTTTGGGAGAAAGAACTGCCTCTCACCAGAGAAGAAGCACTTTGCCGTTTTCACAGTATAAAGAACCCCTTTATCTGTTTAAAATCTCTTGTTCTCCCAGGCTAAGAGCTCCAAAAAGGCCTGGACCTAGTCTATCTTGTTTATAGGTATCCCCCAATACAGTTCCTGACACACGGAAGGTACCTGATGTTTAACGAGTGAAATGCATTATAGGTGAAAACTTATGAGCAATAAATGAAATGGGAACTTTTTTTTTAAGATTTTATTTATTTATTTGTCAGAGAGAGAGAGAGAAAGCAGGGGGAGTGGCAGGCAGAGGGAGAAGGGCTCCCTGCTGAGCAAGGAGCCCGATGGGGAACTCAATCCCAGGACCCTGGGATCATGACCTTAGCTGAAGGCAGATGCTCTAACTCAGTTGTTTCCTAAATTCCATGAATGAATGGCTAGTTTTATTACCTGAATACTCATTTTGGATATTCCTATCTACTTTAGTTACAAAAACTGAATTCACAAGACTTTAAAATGCTTTAGTTCTTGCTGTTCCCATGTATTTCACCTATATCCTATACAGCGCTTGTAACATAGAAAGTAATCTTAATATCTATAGTAAAAGCTCAAAAGTTTTTTCTGAGAAATCTATCTAGTATTTCCTATGTAACTAGGTCATAAAAGCAGCAGCTGAAAAGAAGTTATTAGAAAATAGCTTAAAACTCATGCCTTTAAGTATAAAGCTACTATATGTTGAAGTGAACTTTATTTTGAGGATTTCTGTAGATTATGTACTGAACACAGTGAAATTTAATCAGTCTCAATTCACCAGGGTTCTTCAAACAATAATTTATAAATTGAAAAAGCTATGCTTACTTTTACCCTGAGATTTCCCTTAAAAAAAAAAAAAAAAAACTTAAAAATCAAAGTTTCTAAAATTGAATGACTCTTTAATAATTTATGATTATGTCATAAAAACAGCAATTGACCAGAGGTGTACTATATGCAAAACATGCATTACTTCCTTGGTTATCTCCGGCTTCTGTATTTTGTTTTAATGCAGAAGCCTGAGCCTCCCCCTAGAGATGATTCAGTAGGGGCGGGCTCTGGCATCTGTATTTTTCTAAACTACATGTAACTGAAACAGGAACCAGGGCTGAGAACCAATGCACTAAACATAAAACAATACAAGACCGCTTTAAGTGATTGCTTCAAGTAAGTAATTAACTCAATATGCAAAACCTAAAAAAGGTTAACACACTGTATGACTAGCCCAGCCTTTTTCTGTTCTTTTTCTAAATTTTAAATATTACCAATTGGTGCAGTGATTCCTCACAGTGATCTGTATACATTACAGGGAATACCACAAGTCTTAAAATTCAATACAAATTCCTTTTAATTTTAAAAAGAAATTTAAAAAAAGCAATTCCATTAACTTAAGGGAAGGGAAAGGGGACTGTACATCCCTCCCCCTTTTTAAAGATCTTATTTATTTGAGAGAGACTGAGATAGCGACAGACACAGCGAGAGAGGGAACACAAGCAGGGGGAGTGGGAGAGGGTGAAGCAGTCTCCCGCCGAGCAGGGAGCCCAACGTGGGGCTCGATCCCAGGATCATGACCTGAGCCAAAGGCAGACGCATAACCGACTGAGCCACCCAGGCGCCCCTGTACATCCATTTTTTTAAAGCCTTTAAGAGATTGGGCAGAAATAAAAGATGATCTCATAAAGGAAACCCAAAACCAACTAATAACTCTATCTGGCCACTGTTACCCCCAAAACTGAGTTTATTATATTTAACGACGTTTTCCCCAAATTGAAATCTCCCATTGTGTAAATATTTTAATTTAAAAAACATTTATAGGGGATGCTGGGTGGATCAGTTAAGACACCTGACTCTTTACTTTGGCTCAGGTCATGATCTCAGGTTCATGAGATCGAGCCCCATGTCGGGCTCAGTGCACTCTGCTTGGAATTCTCTTCCTCTCCCTGTTTGCACACACGTGCACATGCACGCTCTCTCTAAATAAATAAAATTCTAAAAATAAAAAATAAAAACACCAAGCTTTTATTATAGCAAAGATAACTGCACAACTACATAATAATGAAGCTGTGTGGGGCTCATAAAGAAACTGTAAAGGCCTTGTCCCTATGACATTTCAAAAAATGTCTGCATATGGACCAAGAGTTAACCTGTTAGGTCATCTATCAAAAGTTGGGAGTTTTTGGATATAAAACTTTTGGCATCTTAAATCAGCTTCTTTCTTCACATTCATGCCTATAGTTTTCTTTATACAGACAACAAAATTTGCTGAAAATACAAGAAATTACACTCTCTTCTGCTTTGCTAACATTGCCACTGCTATCCAACATACTTCTCTAATGCATTAAATTAGTATTTTGTAACTAGTGCTTCAGGGTGGCTTTCAGACCTCATGTGGCTTTCTGAATCACTACTTGTATCTTCCAACCTAACTTTGTATTAATATCCTAAAAATGGGGGGAAAACAATTTATTATCTAAAATAATAAACCAAATTAAATTCATTAATGTAGCTGTTCCCAAAGGTGTCTAGGAAACAAATCTTCCCCAACGGGATAGTCTATTAACTTCTAACTTTTTTATATATGACTTTTTTTTTTTTTAGGTTAGGAATAGGCAGCACAAAACTTGTATTTAAAAAATAGAAAATAATATCTCCATTTTATACTATGCAGAGAGAAATGAAGGAGTCTGATAGAATAAAAGGAAGTTCTGTGAGACAAACATACAGACATTGAGGAAAAAGGGGAGAAAAGAGGGGGAAAAAAACCAAAAGGAGATGTGGTACTATATAGTTAAAATTAGTATTTTATATTTTCCCTTCTAGGTTTCCACACCCCAAGAAAAATACAGTCCCTTCACCCTTGCTAAAACTCATGTTTTGGTCCAGCAGAATATTTGTACATGGACAATGATCAGAAAACTGAATTCTATTTTTATAAGTGTTCCTTCTTCAGGAAATTTATTTATTCCTTCATTCATTCATTCAGTAAACATTAGAGCAGTTGCCATTTTCCAAGCACTGTGCTAGGTGGCTGGCATGGTCCCTATTCTCACAGAGCTTAGAGTACTGAAGAAAATCAAATGGCCAGTTATTAAAAGCTAAGCGAATAGGTTTCTTCTATTAGAAACCAATTTCTATTTTGTTAAATTAACTATCAACATTGGTGTCATTTGGACCCTTTTACTTTAGTTACTAAGCTAGCTGGTTGGTCCAGAAGTCAATCAAGCTGTACTAACTTCCTAACTGGCCCCTTACCCAGAAGTTTTAGAACTGCCAAAAAAAAAAAAAAAAGGCGGGGGAAGGAGGCATTAATTTCATTTCTCTCTGGGTATCTGAGGCCATGTTCCTCCAGGCAGGCTATGGGGCAGCCAGCAGCAGTTTGCATTATGAGAAAAAAATAAAGCACATTTGCAGAGAAAAGCAGAGACGAGAGAAAGAATCCCTGGCTTCTGCTGTTTCTGGTACCCAGAACATTTCAGTTCTTGAGTTATCATTCACATACTTGGATATCGTTATAATGATCTCATCTTTTTATTCAAAGGAGTTAGAATTAGACTTTTGTTACTTGCACATAAAGAGTCTTACTTAATAACAGAAGTGGTATCCGACTGAACTCCCTAATTCTCCCCAAAGTGAAGTGGTCGAGAGCACAGGCCTTGGAGCCAGACTGCCTGAGCTCCTCTCCTGGTTCCTCCACTTACTAGCTATATATATATATATATATATATATATATATATATATATATAT
>NW_027397063.1:129096379-129129215 GCF_003265705.2 Callorhinus ursinus | reverse complement strand
TTGTTCCATCACCAACAGCTCCATGGGGGATCTAATGCTGTGACTTCGGTGCTCCAACTGTGACCAGTCATCTGGCTCCACACACTCCCTTCCGCACGACACGGAGAGAGCGTGCAACGGCAAGGCAACATCACTCAGGCAGCGAGAGGCTCCACATCTAGGCGGATAGGGAAGACTAACAAGGCAAGAGCACCAGAAAAAGCAGCAGCTAATCCACTGCTCCAGGCATTGCAGTGTTCTCTCATGAAGAGCTTCCATACATCCCAAACCCCAAACCTGCCCCCACTCCAGTATTTACTCACACTACTCCTCATTCTGTTCTGTTGGTTTTCTAAACCTAAATATTTTTTATTCATGTTTCTATTTCAACAGATTTCGGCTTGCCAAAAAAATTACTGATGGTTATAAACATTATAATTTTTTGTTATTTGTGATTTTTATTTTTGTGTATAATGGGGACTGGGTAAAGAGGGCTGGCATTTGTGAACCCTAAATCTATTTATATGATATGCAATGACCAAGGCCCTCTAAACCTGTCAACGGTTCTCTGTGAAAGGGATATAAGACAACTTCAAATAAAGGATTTAGAATAAATTTGAACATCATCCTGAAAGGCTTACTGAACTAGAACCAAGCATGACTCAGAGATCAAGCACATGTATTTAAGAAATAGAGGGTCCTACACCTTGTGCACAAATCGGTGCAGCCACTATGGAAAACAGTATAGAGGTTCCTCAAAATATTAAAAATTAAACTACCATATGATCCAGCAATTCCACTTCCGGGTATGTATTCAAAGAAAATGAAAACACCAATTTGAAAAGATATTTGCACCCCCATGTTCACTGCAGCATTATTTACGATGGCCAAGACACATGGAATATTTATCCAAAGAAAATGAAAACATTAATTAAAAAAGATACCTGTACCCTGTGTTCATTGCAGTGCTATTTATTAAGAGCCAAGATACAGAAACAACCTAAGTGTCCATCAAAGGACAAAAGGATAAAGAAAATGCAGAGAGAGAGAGACAGTTACACACACACACACACACACACACACACACACACACACACACACACACACACGGAGATATTATTCAACCATAAAAAAGAATGAAATCTGGCCATGGGCGACAACATGCGCGGATCTTAAAGACACTATGCTAAGTGAAATGTCAGAGAAAGACAAGTATCATTTGATTTTACTTATATGTGGAATCTTAAAAAAAAAAAAAAAAAACTCACTAGTGATTGCCAGAGGCTGGGGTGGGGGTTAAAAGGTACAAACTTCAGTTATAAAATAAGTTAGTAATGGACAGCATGGTGAGACTCAGTTAATAATATACTGCATTATGTAACTGAAAGTTGCTAAGAAAGTAGATATTAAAAGTTCTAATCACACACACAATCTGTAACTGTGGTAACAGATGTTAACTGGATTTATTGTGGTGATCATTCCACAATATACGCAAATATTAAGTCATTATGCTATACACCTGAAACTAACGTTGTATGTCAACTATATCTCATTTTAAAAAACGTCTGAAGCTTCAAGAGAGCGAGTTTTCGCATTTGTACAGCAGCTCCACCACCTACCTTGGGGCCGGGCACAGGGTAGATGTGAATACTGCTTGCTGCTTTTAGAACGGAAGGTGTGGCATTTCTTATAGGTACTGATTTAATGTTGTATTCTGAGGGAATGGGCTAAGATGTTCTAAAAGAAACCTAAAAAGTCAGTAGCTTAAAAAGGATCTATGTTTATTTCCAGGAAGGGAGATGGCGGCTCAGCTGGTTGAGTAACTGACTCTTTGGTTTCAGCTCAGGTCAAGATCTTGGGGTTGTGAGACAGAGCCCCATGTCTGGCTCCGTGCTCAGCAGGGAGTCTTATTTGAGATTTTCTCTCTCCCTCTCCCTCTGCCCCTCCCCTCTTTCTAAAATAGACAAATCTTTTTTTTTTTAAGATTTTATTTATTTATTTGAGAGAGAGAGAATGAGAGATAGCACGAGAGGTAAGAGGGTCAGAGGGAGAAGCAGACTCCCTGCTGAGCAGGGAGCCTGGTGCAGGACTCGATCCCGGGACTCCAGGATCATGACCTGAGCCGAAGGCAGTCGCTTAACCAACTGAGCCACCCAGGTGCCCTAAAATAAACAAATCTTAAAAAAAAAAAAAAAAATAGACACAGAGAACTGACTGGTGGTTGCCAGAGCAGGGGCAGGGATGGAGGGCGTGGTAGGAGAAATGGGTGATGGGGGTCAAGAGGTACAAATTTCCAGTTATAAAATAAATCATGGAAATTAATGTACAGCATGGCAACTATAGTTAATAATACCATACTGCAAATCTGAAAATTGCTAAGAGAGTAAATCTTCAAAGTTCTTATCATAAGAAAAAAAATTCTGTAACTATGTATGGTGGGCAGATGGTAACTACCTACTGTGGTGATCATTTCACAACGGTTGACCACTGAACATGAGGGTGAGGGGTCCCTAGCCCCCACCACACACAACTGAAAATCCACATATAACTTTTCACCTCCCCCCAAAGCTTAACTACTAATAGCCTACTGTTGACTGGAAGGAAGCCTTACCAATAACAAACAGTTGGTTAACACATATTTTGTACATTTCTATGTATATAATGTTTTCTCACAAATAAGCTAGAGAAAAGAAAATGTTATTAAGAAAATTATAAGGAAGAGAAAATACAATTACAGAACTGTTTAAAAAAAATCCATTTTTAAGTGGACCCATGCAGTTCAAACCTGTGTTGTTCGAGTCAACTACGCGAATACTGAATCGCTATATTTTACACCTGAAACCAATATAATGTACCCATATACCTCAATTAAAAAAAAAGAAAAAAGAAACAGAGGGTTCTAAAGGGCCAGGAAGTAGTTTTAAAGAATCATATAGACATGACTTTTTCCAGAGATATTTTCTTAGCAAAAATAATCTTTAAATTATTCTACAGCCAAAATTCCAGGTATGTAGCTAGCTAAGTAATAAAAAGGAGACAAGGAAGAAGGAAAACATATAGCATATTCTGACAATGCCAGGGCTTCTCTACAGACATTCTGAAATAATGTCAAACTCTAAGGTTCCTTGTCTTAGAGACCCAGAACCAGCATGCTAATGGTCATGAACTCTCTGGAAGAGACCGATCTCCTTTCCTTTTTTCTTTCTCTTTCAGAGGTTTCTTATATGTACAAGGAACAAAATGAAGCCTGTAGGGAGAAACACACACGACCCCATTTCTAACCTCAAGAAATATGTAATCTCTCTTCTAGACCCCTTCCCTTTCTTCAATTCTTTTTCCTTTGCCTTCTCTCAGCTCAATTTAGATCTTCCAAAGGCCTCTAACCTTTCCCCACTTCTGCTCCCTCAATCTGTAAAAACCCTCACATTTTACTTCTTTCCCACTTTACCTCAAGGAAGAATAGAGGGAGGGACTGCCCCTCAGGGTTTCTAGAGTTTGTCAGAATTGCTGGAGGGTTTTCATTCTCCCAACCCCCCCCCCAGCCCAGCCCCCAGGCAAATTTGCTAATCTCGCTTCCCCTCCAAGTACTGAAAGTAAGTCTCAGTTATAGATGTGCTCAGACAGGGGCAGGATTAGATACTGCTGCAATCGCATGACAAAAATTTTAGATGAAAGGAGGTAATAAAAATAATAAATGTATAACCTAGGTCACTAATAAACTAATAAATATACAGTGTCTTGTTCACTACTTGTTTTGTCATTCTATGTGAAGAGCATGTATCACACTTTTATCTCCAACACATTCTAATTCAAGGTTATGCACATGGACACATAAATGCCCAGCATATAAATTTAGTCAAAATTTTTCAAGTCCTTTTTTCTGATGGTGGTTATTACTCTAACATTTTATGCAAAAGTAACTTACACCTATCTATAATACAGCAGCACTTCCATGTCTTTATTAGCAAATGCGTCAACTAACATCGGCAAACATCCAAACAATGATTCCATCTTCTCATACTGTAAAACTGATCTAAATTTTAAATCACTAGGTATACTGTATTTTCTTAAAAATTAAACCTGTGTTTAAAATCTTAAGGATAGAGACGCCTGGGTGGCTCAGTCGTTGGGTGTCTGCCTTCGGCTCAGGTCGTGATCCCAGGGTCCTGGGATCGAGCCCCTCGTTGGGCTCCCTGCTCAGCGGGAAGTCTACTTCTCCCTCTCCCACTCCCCTTGCTTGGGTTCCCTCTCTGGCTGTGTCTCTGTCAAAAATAAGTAAAATATTTTTTAAAAATAAAAAATAAAATAAAATCTTAAGGATGGGGCGCCTGGGTGGCTCAGGCAGTTAAGCATCTGCCTTCATTTGGCTCAAGTTGTGATCTCGGGGTCCTGGGATGGAGCCCCATGTGGAGCTCCCTGCTCAGCGGGAAGCCTGCTTCTCTCCCTCTGCCCCTCCCTGCTTGTGCTCTCTCGCGCCCGTGCTCTCTCAAATAAATAAATAAAATCTTAAGGATAAATATTACATTTAACATAAAATAGCAGAAATTGTTCTGTGTTTTTTTTTTTTAACCAACAAAAAACTAAAACAGACTTTGTGGTTTAGTCACACTTCAACTCGACTACAATAATTTCTCAGTGACTGAATGTTAATATCTAAAGAAATGCCCTGGTAACATTTACACAACTACTGTACCACTAATCAAATGCTGTAATTTGCTTCAGTACTCAAATTGTTTATTTCCTGGTGTTAGGCACAAGAAATAAAAATGAAACAACCAGATTTTAAGGAACTTAATCTGTTGCAGTGACAGACACAAATGACTCTAAATGGATGTGATAAATGTTGTGAAGAATTGTATGCCATGGGACACAGATGAGAGTTGTGTGGCATCAATTATTTTTATCTGAGTCTTGAAGTATAAGGACAGAAACTGGGAGAGGAAATATTCCAGGGAGTAGACTGAATATATTAAGTAATGGGGGGAGAAACAATAAAATGGGGATACAGTAGACTGGAATCAGGTTGTAAGAAATTTATTTCATATATATCATTTTGGGCACTTCATTCAAAGAGCAACTGGAGGCCTTAAATTTTCAAAAGAGGAATGCCATGATGATCAAACCTACGTTGGAGAACATCTAGAAATAAATGGCCAGCCTGATGAAACAGTATCAGTAGCTAGGTTGTAAAATAAGCCTATCTTTTTTTGGGGGGGGAAATAAGCCTGTCTTTTAAAAATTTAAATACAGTTTTGCTGAGTAAAATTTAACAAGCAATGGGGCGCCTGGGTGGCTCAGTCATTAAGCATCTGCCTTCGGCTCAGGTCATGCATGATCCCAGGGTCCTGGGATCGAGCCCTGCATCGGGCTCCCTGCTCAGCAGGGAATCTGCTTCTCCCTCTCCCTCTGCCTGCCTCTCTGCCTGCTTGTGCTTTCTCTCTCTCTCTCTCTCAAATAAATAAATAAAGCCTTTAAAAAAAAAAATTAACAAGCGACAACTTGCAGTGAAGCCTACAATTCACAGAGCTACTACAAGAGGCAGCAGAGTATAATGGTTAGGCATAAAGGCTTTGAAGGCCAGGACCTAAAAACCAGCTTCACCACTAAAGAGCCAAGTACCCTTTGGCAAGCTACTTAACTATTTTAAGCTTGTCTTATCTGTAAAATGAGAACAACAATCATATTCACATCAAGTTAGTGGATAGCAATATTATTTAAGTTTTATTCTATTTTTAAAATCTCCACAGCACAGAATATGAAGCAAAAAGCAGCTAAGATTTGTGTAAGTCTAAAGAGTCGTCCAAAATACCACGAATCAAGCTTTCCACTGGTTCATTATTTTGTATAAAGTGAATACCCAGAATACTGGACACACTGCTGTCATTTTACAATATAATTACGAAAATTTGGGGCGCTTGGGTGGCTCAAGTTGGTTAAGTGTTTGCCTTCGGCTGGGGTCATGATCCGAGAGTCCTGGGATGGAGCCCCACATCAGGCTCCCTGCTCAATGGAGAGCCTGCTTCTCTCTCTCCCTCTGCTGCTCCCCCTGCCTGTGCTCTCTGTCAAATAAATAAATAAAATCTAAAACATAAATAAATAATTTCAAAAATTCATTTCAAAGTCTAATACAAATTACTTGAAGTTTTTTGGCATGTTGATTATTTTATATTATTGGTGTCATTTCCCTTTAAGCAAATACCCATGTTGTTTGCACTGAAATTTTGTCCCCTTAAGAATTCTGAATGACATGTCCAATTTTTCTATAATGGATTAAGTAAAAAAAAAAAAAAAAAAAATTTCCTAGGGGGCCTCTCTCTTAGCTGTTTATTATTAGATCAAGGGGAAAAAAATCATAAACTGGTCTTTCAGTAAGAAAAATTGCCCTTCATTATGAAATGATTTAATTCCTTATCAATGCAACCCCGTATCTCCTTTAATTATTTATTAAGATATGCTAGAATTACATTTCATTTTACAGGATTAAAAAAGCTAATCAAAAAGGTTTCAATAACTTAATTTTTTTGGTAACTGCAATTTCAAATACATGTCTAAGAATGTTTATATCACTACTCCAATCTGTTTTACAGTCTTAACACCTGTGTTTGTCCTACATGTCCCCTTTAGTCCACATATTTCAGCTACTGTAACTAAAAATTATGGCAAAATTATCGTTCCATAAAAGCATCTACCAAATCAAAGAAACTGGAAAGCATTCTCTCTCTCTAGTCGTACCACACTGATTTGAGGCTTCCCATTGCACAGATAAATCTTTTCGGTATCACAGGTAACCAACCAAGTGGGGACTAGAGGGATTCTGGCAAGCTGCCTCCCAGACCGCTGAGGGTTCTTCACTGCTTCCTCAAGCTCTCATGTGCTGTTCCTGCTCTTAAAGAGGTACAAAGCCAAACTCTCGATGCTTCCACACCGCAGACTCTGGCTATCTTCACTTCAACTGGACAGTAAGGAAGCCAGGCTGGGGATCACAAAGACAACTACAAGCTGTTTTTGTTGGCTCTGAATGCTATGTACCCATTACAAAGCATCCATACTTTCACCCAACCATTGTCAAGACCAGCTGAGTACTGTTACACTTCCCTTCATAGGTTTAGACACAAATTTGGGGCAGCATGTCTTTAATTTTTATGAAATTTCTAGATATGATATAGATATCTAGAAATAATAGGTGTAACAGATATATCAATTACATCTAGACATAATAGAAATGCTATATAAGAAAATGTCAGTAAACCTGTTCATTAAAAAAAAAAAAAGATACAAAGAATATCTCCAAAAACTCTTTATGAGTTGGAAATTTTATGAGAATTTTATTCTTCGAGTACAGGCTGAGTGTGGTGGTATATCATTCCTCTACTTAAAGCTCTCCAATGGCTTTCTACTGAAATTAATAAAATCTGACTTCTGCCTACACCTCATCTCCTACCACTCTCATCCTCATTCACAGTGGCCAGTCATGCTGGCCCTCCCCATATAACACCTGTTTGTTGTCTTTCTGCCTAAAATGCCCTTCTCATGCCTATGTCCTTGTCATCATTCACAGTCATCTCCCTAAAATGGCCTGTAACAATGACCCAACCTGCCCAGTCACTCACTATGCCATTACCCTGTTTTCTTATTTTTTATTTGTCAGAAAGAGAACGCATGCATGCACAAGCAGGGGGAACGGCAGGCAGAGGGAGAAGCAGGCTCCCCGCTGAGCAGATAGACTGGTGCGGGACTCGATCCCAGGATCCTGGAATCATGACCTGAGCTGAAGGCAGACGCTTAACCAACTGAGCCAGCCAGGCATCCCAATTTCTTATTACTACCAGAAATTACTTTTGTACATTTTTAAATTGTCCCTCCCTCCATGTGAGTGTAAGCTCCATAAAGGCAGGGATACTGTCTTTTTTTACTGCTCTATAGGAAGAGCCCAATAATTGTTAGAATGAGCAAGTGAATACGGTGAGGAGTGGCTGGTTACAGCTATATCTTAAAGCCAAAGGGCCATACAGTGGAAAAGGCCAGGTCAGGCACAGACCAAAGTACTGGCAATATGCTCAGTGATATGTACTGCTCAGCCTGGCTCACAGGAAAACAGGCAGAGAACGCAGATGGAGCAAGTAGGAGACTGCCCCGCCCACCCCAGCTGAGTCACTAATAACCCTTCCAGGCCTCAATACACTTGGCAAAACTAGTACTAAGATTTAACTGGAACAAACAAAAAACTGTTATTAGTACAGACAATTGTCATGAGGCAAATGATGTGCGTTCAGTAGGTTATATATTTTAAAAACTCATTCGAGGAACCTAATTACTACTCTACAAGGCCTGGTAAATACCTGTTAGGGAATGAATCACACCTTCAAAGTTAGGCCAATAACAATTCATATATATAGTCTGGATGCACACAATTGTATCTCTTCCCTCAAAAAGTCAAGTGTCTACAAACTGTTTTTTTTTTTTTTTAACTCAAGTGAGCACGTCCAGAAGAAACTGCTGAGAAAACTGCACCCAAGTGGCTCACCCTTTTTTTGTAGAAGGTACAATAAGGGAAGGGAGCACACCAGGGTGTTGAGAAAGCCAGAAATGCAAGAGCAAACTGACAAAGATTTCAACCAGAAAGGAAAATGCAAATTAAGCCTGCAGTAATGTCATTAGGTATCCTGAGATTTGACTTAGCCCCTTAAAAAACAAGATAGCATTTCTCTTTATGCACCTCCGGGTTAAATGACAATGTGCAAATGTTATCGCCTTCAAGCCATGCACTACAGTGGGTCGAGGCTTGCCAGAGATCAGAGAAGCTTCAGAACTGAAGATGACTGCTAGTCTAAAAAGGCTGGGGAGGGTATATCTTTGGAAAGCAGTGAGAGTTGGACTGGAACAAAAAACCATGTAGAAAGGTTTCAGGAGTGGCTCTGGAAAAAGAACACAGCAGTCATCTGGCAACAGAATGGAGAATGGATAAAAATTCATTTATCAATACACATCATGTAATAATTAGGGCACAGAGAAGGGAGCAGCCAGTCCTTTTAGCTATAAAACTCCCACTGTAAACATTAATTTGGGCTCCAAGATCTTTTTTTTTTTAATTAAGTAGGCTCTAGGCCCAGTGTGGAGCCCAACTTGGGGCCTGAACTCACGACCTTGAGATCAAGACCAGAGCTAAGATCAAAAGTTGGATGCTCAACCAACTGAGCCACTCAGGCGCCTCTAGGCTCCAAGATCTTAATAGCTTTTTACTTTTCCACAATCACGTCTTTTATTTTATTTTTTAGAGTGGGGGGAGGGCAGAGAAAGAACCTTAAGCAGGCTCCAAACCCAGGCAAAGCCTGACATGGGACTCAATCCCACAACCCTGAGATCATGAACCTAAGCTGAAATCAAGAGTTGAATACTTAACTGACTAAGCCACCCAAGCACCCCTCACAATCATGTGTTTTAATTTGCAGGTACTACAATAAAGAATCTCCCCCCAATATATATAAATGTAAAACAGCTATATCAAAAGTCATAGTAGAAACACCTGCATCTACACACAATCTAGCAGTACGGCCAGACAGAACAGAAATCAATTTTAAACTTCAGTTCTAATAAGAATTGTGTCCTCAACATACGGTTTATTTTAGGACTGGTCCATATCACTTGACAATGTTTACTATGTAATAAACACTTCAGATGTGAAAAAAATCTCAGAATACTAAGCTACAAAGAAGAAACATTTTCTGGGGAGGCTACCAGTCTAGCTGAAAACTGAAGCTGTGCGTTCTGAGGACTTTCACAGACACAATAACCCAGAAAAAGGACCAAGGCCAAAGAAGTATCACATACTGTTAAGTGATATATGGTACTGCTATCTTTACCGCTAGTCTCTGCTCACACATTACCATAATCATTTAACATACATTTGTTTTGAAATATTTACTTAGGTTAGAGAAAGTTATCTTTCATGTTTATAAAAATATCCTCCTGGGTGCTCGTTATAAAACAAATGTTTTCTTTTAGAGTCTTTGATGTATACCAATTCAACATCTCCTTTTCTTTAGGATAAATGTGTTCTAGCAAAGTCTACTACAAAATAAAATTTTATAAAGCCAATTCAATAAATTACCTTGAAAAACTGAGATGTATTCCCATAGAGGAGGAAGGATTATGTGTAGTAGGAGAAATTTAAGTTATTTGGGGGGCAAAGTTCCTATGGAGCCAAATACTTGTGGCTCCACATGTTATCAATGCCTAATACTTTTGTGATTCCAACTAATATTCTGAAGTTTAAGGATGTCTCCCAATCCTGAAAATGTCTTAATTCTACCCTCAATGCTCCCAGAACTCTGTATCCCTTTATAAGACCATCTGAGTCACTAACCTACCGAAGGAGCACAATCTGGCCACTTTCATCTCACCAAGTGACCTCCAGCACCAAGATCTGAGCCTGAAGCTTCATATTATACAAATAAAAATCATGTCTCATCCAAATGGCCAACAGACACATGAAAAAGTGCTCAACAACACTCCGAATCAGGGAAATACAAATCAAAACCACAATGAGATACCACCTCACCCCAGTCAGAATGGCTAAAATTAACAAGTCAGGAAACAACAGATGTTGGTGGGGATGCAGAGAAAGGGGAACCCTCCTACACTGTTGGTGGGAATGCAAGCTGGTGCAGCCACTCTGGAAAACAGTAGTATGGAGGTTCCTCAAACAGTTGAAAATAGAGTTACCATATGATCCAGCAATTGCACTATTGGGTATTTACCCCAAAGATACAAATGTAGTGATCCAAAGGGGCACGTGCACCCCGATGTGTATAGCAGCAATGCCCACAATAGCCAAACTATGGAAAGAGCCAAGATGTCCAACAGATGAATGGATAAAGAAGATGTGGTATACATATGTACGTATGTGTACACACACACACACACACACACACGCACACACACACTGGAATACTACTGAGCCATCAAAAAAATGAAATCTGCCATTTGCAATGACGTAGATGCAACTAGAGGGTATGATGCTAAGTGAAGTAAGTCAATCAGAGAAAGACAATTATCATATGATCTTACTCATATGTGGAATTTAAGAAACAAAACAGAGGATCATAGGGGAACAGAAGAAAAAATAAAACAAGACAAAACCAGAGAGGGAGACAAACCATAAGAAACACTAAATAATAGAAAAAAAACTGAGGGCTGCGGGAGGGGAGGGGGGGGGGGGGTAACTGTGTGATGAACATTGAGGGCACATGATGTAATTTGCATTGGGTATAAGACTGATGAATCTCTGACCTCTACCTCTGAAACCAATAACAACATTATATGTTAATTAACTGAATTAAAAAAAAAAAACTCTGCAAATAAACTCTTCCTTTTATATATGCTATTAGCCAACTTTCACATCTAGTATTGCCTAGCAGTGAATAGCACTTGATCACACTCCACAGGACATTCTGATGTACTAAGAGTTCCATAAAACATAATCAACCTTTAGTATATCAATTTCTTTATTCAAGAAAAAACAACAAAAAAACAAAACCATGTCTCCATGTCATCAATTTTAATTTAGAAATTTGTCAGTTATTTGGATAAGAGATACCACAAATAATTTCTCCTCCAAATACTCATATACTATATAAAGGCATACTAGAAGATAACTTCTAATGATTTGAAAATGTGAAAAATATCAATCATAACCCAAAGAACCCACTTTTAAACAAAATTAATGTCAATGAACTATACCATGTTTTTGAGACTAAAAATGTTGTACCTGCCTAAGGGCACCTGGATGGCTCAGTTGGTTGAGCATCTGCCTTTGGCTCAGGTCATGATCCCAGAGTCCTGGGATCGAGTCTCACATCAGGCTCCCTGCTTCATGGGGGAGTCTGCTTCTCTCTCTGCCCTTCTACCTGCTCGTTCTCTTCTCTCTCAAATAAATAAATAAAATCTTTTAAAAAAAAGTACCTAACTTTTGTGGTGATGTGGATAAAAAGACACCAGACCTAGATCACTCAGGATGTTTGTGAATCACATGCCCCAAGTCCCCCACACCCAAATTTGAATGAGAATCTGGCACCTGAATTTTTACACACAAGCTACTATGTACACACACCGCTCTGCTGAGAAATAGTAAGATAAGCATTTGCATCATACGACATTTTCTTATATGAAACTATTACCCACATTAAACAATGACTCTAGGTGTCCAATTGTCCCCCGGCTTACTATGTGTAATTTACAAGTATGTATCTTGGGAAGACCAATCTCAGAAAAAGGGACAATCTTAATTATCATGTTACACAGGACCAAGAGTACCTGAATAATATGAAACAATAAAATGTGACTGGTAGATGATCAGAAAGATGATGCTGATATGATGATGCTTTAAGAACTCCAGGTAAGTTCAATGTAAAGTTGGAACTTAATAGCCAATCTTAAAAGGATGAAACAAATTGAATATGATGAATAATTTACACTGTGTTAAAAGTAAACACATATATACTCATTCTCATGCATCCACAAGTGTGAAAAGTAAAAAAGATCAATGCAAATCAAAGCATATAAAAAAATTTAAAGATGGCATCAGCAATTTACTGATTTTCCAATTATCCATTCCCTACAAAATAAGCCCTGCTAAAGGGATTCATCAAGATGTGATATGTGAACCCGGCACTACTTACATATAATACCCATACTACAATGTTAACCATAAAGATCACAAAGTACTTGAATCTAGTAAAACAGAAGTTAATTTTCTCTAGTTGGGGGTAGGGGAGGAGGAAACCCTCCCAAATCCTTTGAGAATCCACTAGAAAGAGAGACACCTCCTCCCCAAGAAAAATAATTACACAATGTTGAGTTCTGCCCTAAAGTGTAAAAATCTGGTAATACTAAATCATCTCCCCTGGATAAACACAATGAAATCTTCTAATTGGGCAGAGTAACACAAACATCTTTTCTTTCTTGAAATCAACCCCTCTTTTGCATCACCCTTTCTACCTTAGATCTGTAAAATCCAGGGGTTACTTGCTGGCCTTTCCCGACCTCACCGTGTTATTTCAGCACTCATAACCACTCTACCTCAAAACGCTTTCCACTTGCTGCTTTCAGACATTACTCTCTTGAGTTTCCTTCTCTCTCTCAGTCCCCTTTGCTGGCTTCTCCTTCAGACTATACAACCTCTAAACTAGAGGTTCAAGTCTGCATCCTGGACCCTCTTCTCACTACACCTTTCTTCTCTTGATGAGCTTGAGGGATGCCCCAGACAAGAGCCTCTATATAGTGGTGTCTCCCAAATGTATATGTATCTCAAGCTTATGAGTACAACTTGAGTCTAAAATATTCTTCTGAGCTCCATTTACCTATACCTAACTTCTATTTTCTACTTGACACCTTCATTTGGATGCCTCATTGGTATCCATCTAAAGCCTAACATGGGGCGCCTGGGCGGCTCAGTCGGTTAAGCATCTGCCTTTGGCTCAGGTCATGACCCCGGGGTTCTAGGACTGAGTCCCGCAGTGGGCTCCCTGCTCAGCAGGGAGTCTGCTTCTCCCTCTCCTTCTGCCTGCCACTCCCCCTGCTTGTGCTGTCAAATAAAATCTTTTAAAAAAATAAAAAATAGGGCGCCTGGGTGGCTCAGATGGTTAAGCGTCTGCCTTCGGCTCAGGTCATGATCCCAGGGTCCTGGGATCGAGTCCTGCATCGGGCTCCCTGCTAGGCGGGGAGCCTGCTTCTCCCTCTGCCTCTGTCTCTCTCTCTGACTCTCATGAATAAATAAATAAAATATTTAAAAAAAATAAAAAATAAAGCCTAACATATCCACAAAGGACTCATTTTCTATGCTGCCCTCAACCCAAAACACATACACACTGGAATAGTGGTCCTATTCCAGTCTTGTTCCTATCAGTAAAACATGGCCATCATCGTCTACCTAATTGCTAAGACCACAGAAACTTGGAGCCATTCTTGGTCCCTTTTCTTACCTCCCATATGCAATCCATCAACAGGTACAGGTGTTCTAACCCCATGTCCACTGCCACCATCTTAATCCTAACTGCCATCACCAGCTGCTTGGAACAGAGCAAACCCTCCTTTCTGGTTTCCCTTCTTCCACTCATGCCTTCCTCCCAGCTATCTTCCACATAGCAAGGAAGGTAGGAAAAGACTTTTAAATCGCTACTGAAATAATGTCACTTCCTTGCTTCAAAACATTGAATGGCTTTCCATTGTTCTTAGAATGAAATCCAAACTCTAGTTTACCTGATTCTGCATCACGTGGTACTACTCCCCACCTCAGGGCCTCCGTGTCTGTGCTTCCCTCATTCTGGGATGTTCTTGTATTTTTCACAAGGTTTTCTCCTTTCTTCTCATCTGTCAGGTCTTTGTCTAAATGTCTTTTTAAGCCTTCTCCAAGTAACTTCCTTACCCCAATTGCTCTCCATCACTGCACTGTTAATTTCTCTCTTACTAGCTGACACAACTTGTAGTTACCTAACCTTCTACCTGGTTACTGTCTATATTGCCTACTAGAATTCAAGTTCCAGGGAGGTTTGAAACTCAGTGTGGGGAGTTGAGGCTCGAGCTGCTGTGCACTCAAAAGAGGAACTGGGGCCAGGCACCTTTCTCCTTACCCCGGACTGGGCCCTGCCCCACCCGAGTCCTCCTGGGTGAGATGGGCTCAGCCAAGAGGACCCCAGTCACTCCAGCAGCCTCCACCACACAAGCTTGTGGCCCAAGTGATGGAACCCTGTTTACCTAGTGCCAGCATCCTGCACACTCCCATCCCAGTGGAGAGCTCTCCACAGCCAAACCTACCAGCAGGGGAGCAGCTGGGGGGTCCTCATCAGATCCAAGACTCAGACCCCTGCTCTTCTACCCTTGGCACTGCATGGACACCTGTGAAGACCAGCAGCAGAGAGGCCCCCAAGCCCACTGGTGAACAGCTGAGTGCAGTATGTGAGACCGAAGGCCCCAAATCGAATCTTCCCCCAGAGCCTGTTCTGCCCTTAGAGGCAACTTCATCTTCTGAATTGGACATGCCTCTGGATACCTAGTTTTCCCCTGAGAACCAGATGCCACCCTAGAGCCAGACTGAGCTCCCCTCCAAGCAGGTGTTCTCCAAGGAGGAAGCAGAACAGCCCTTAGAAACCCCTGTGACTAGCCAGGGCTTGGACAAGCCCTTAAGAAAGAACCTGAGACTCCCCAATCTTCAGGTTCTAAAGCACAATAGATGGATGGTAAATAAAAGGCAAGGTCCTATGGAGATCGCTCCTCATCATCCTGCAGGATGACAACTCCCCCAGAACTCTGACACCATGACAGGGTAAGTGGCCTTCTCCTCTGCGTGAAAATGCTAGGGAGCTAAAGGAAGCAGACCTTCTGGGAACTGGATGACTTCTGAAAACTGGAGGCCGAGTGTGGAAGCAGGGCCAGGACCAGGATGAGGAAAATCAGTACTTTCCAAACTTGGTAGAGAACTAGGCCGTGAGTGTCTCCAGTGCTGAGTTCACCAGGGTCCTTGTGATATAGTATCCTCTCAACCCCTTCTTTCCCTGGAAGACTAGATTTATTTGAGAGACAGAGAGAGAGAGCGCACGCGCATGCATCATGGGAGGAAGGGCAGAGGGAGAGGCAGAAGCAGACTCCCTGCTGAGCCCATCAAGGGACTCAATCCCAGGACCCTGAGATCATGACCGGAGCAGAAGTCAGACGCTTAACGACTAAGCCACCCAAGGGGTCCCTAAAACTTTTCTCTAAGTAAAAGCCTTCCAAGCTGTTCTATCCATTACTATTTGAAAATGTGCTTCTATGCCTTTTTCTACAGAACTTATCAGGATCCACCCCACAGCAATTTTCCATCTATTAATTAGATACAAACACTCAATGTCCTGGTATTACACATAATGACCATCATTTCAATGCTAGTAGACCCTACTGAGACTCTCCATTAATTATTAATATTTAAAATTTAATATTGCCATAACTCAGTACTAGAATCAAGTCAGATGTGACACCTGTGGCAAATGTGATGTTAAATGCTATTTAAGAGCTTGATAATACAGTCCCTTTATTTTGGCCTGGCCTTGCCCTTTGTCATATTCAGGCTCTTTAGAAAGCAGAGAGAATTCAGTTTTTGACTACTTTGTTAATTGACGTATTAGTGAACAGTATGCTGCCCCAGGTAACAAAACCCAGTGACAACTTTCAATTATGTTCTGCATATGAAAACTGTTGGCTTCCTGGATTTTCCTGACTGGGCTGAGACATTACCTTGGCCTTCCACAGGTTTATCACCTATGCAGTGCAGCATGGACTCTACAAAGCAATCCATAGTCACTTGCATATAAGGCTTCAAGATGACCATGAGCATACAGCAATTCCTAGATTACAATTTTTCAGCAAAGGGCTCTGATGAGCTTCTTAGCCTATAGAGTAGGAAGTTTCCCAGAGGATCAGAGGCATATTCTGACACCATTTACTAGGTCTTTTGTTTGACTTTACAGCATGGGTGTGTAAGAGAGGCTGAATAAGAATGGGCTTATTATGAAACCCTGTTTCACTCCACTGATGATGGGGAATGTGTCAGATGTCTCAGGCGGGTGCCACCATCTATAACATAACTATCTGGAATAGCTTTAGGATTTAGGGGAACATTGCTAGGAAGTCCAATTTACTTAGCACCCCTAAACCCACTCTCACTTGTTGGCAAACAGTAATCATATCAAGTCAAAACATGGTAATCAAAGGTACTGGTATTTTCTTTATACAATCTTCTCAATCTAGCCTAAAGCACTGATCCTGTCTTTTCTATCACACTGCAGTCCAGAGCTCCTCTGTGATTCCGAGAAGGTGAAAATTGCCAAAACTGCTTGGGTGCCAAGTCAGAAAGACTGCCAGCAACAGACAGCTGTAAAATGTGACAGCAATTTCCCCAGCTCTTTCCATTATTTTCTGAAAAGGGTAATGAAGACATTCCATTAAGCCATCAGACTCAAATTAGGTTTTTGTGTCTGTGTTTTAATGTAACAAATATGTACTGTTTATCTTCTCTTTCTTGGACAAGGTAGGAATGGCAAAGATGTAATCCCTGCTCTCAAGGAACTTAAAATCTACCCAGGAAGAACAAACCAAATAGCACTGCGGAAAGACGCTGCTTCTTTTTGTTCAATACAAGTAGCTGGAGGACGAAAAATGCTTCCAATCCTTTAGAAACTGTCACTCCATCATAAAGTTCCAGGCTTCCAGCCCTTATGACCTCAGTTCCATATTCTATCACCTTCGCTAAAATTGTGTTTTAAAACATTACAGTATCTCCCTCCCTCGCATTTTCACTTTTTTTTCTACTTGCTTCTTCCTCTCAGCCTACAGACCACACTCTTAATTCTATACTTTAAAGGCCAACAGAAAAATTTCCTTGACCTCCCATAAGGCTTGCAGCTCTCCTCCTACTCTGCTTCTTTTTTCTCCAGGTCCTCGTTATATCCCCCACCCCTCCTGTGTAGACATCCCTCAGAGTACAATTCTCAATTCACCTCTTCCCCTTGGCGATTAGGAGTACTTCAGCCATCATCCAAACTTTTAAATCTAATGTGTACCTCCCCCAAAGCCAGTTCCAGCCTCAGCATCCCTGCCAGCCCACCTCAGATTCAATGCATGTAACCTAAACACACAGATATGTCATGATGCCTGCAGCACACTTTCAAATGGTCCTGGCAAAGTACAGAGATAAGAGAAAAGGCAATCCATAATCACTTGCATATGTTTCAAGAAAAAAGTCATGAGCAGGGGGGCAGGGGGCCGGCACCTGGGTGGCTCAGTCGTTAAGCATCTGCCTTCGGCTCAGGTCATGATCCCAGGGTCCTGGGATTGAGTCCCGCATCGGGCTCTCTGCTCCGCGGGAAGTCTGCTTCTCCCTCTCCCAATCCCCCTGCTTGTGTTTCCTCTCTCGCTATCAAGTAAATAAATAAAATCTTAAAAAAAAAAAGAAAAAAGTCATGAGCATACAGCAATTCCTTGAATATATATTATATAGGGTGAAGTTTTAACAGCTGAGAGAATGATGTGTGTCATTTCAACTTTTCCATAGCTTTGAAATTCTTCAAACTAAAAAAATTGGGGGAAAAACCATGTAGGATCAGAATCAAGGAGAAAAGTCATGGTCTCTGCCTTTTAAGGAGTTTATAAGCCATTTGTCTAAACAAATCTAAAATTAGATTAGGTAGATGTGGAGAGTTCAAAGACTGATTAACAATAAACTTAAACTGCAAATATTGGGGTACCTGGGTGGCTCAGTTGGTTAAGCGTCTGACTTTGGCTCAAGTCATCATCTCAGGGTCCTGGGATCAAGTCCCGGCATCAGGCTCCTTGCTCAGCAGGAAGTCTACTTCTCCTTCTCCCTCTGTAACCCCTCTCAGGCACATGTGCTCTCTCATTCCCTCCCCCTCCTCGGTCTCCCTCAAAAAAACAAAACAAAAACAAAAAAAAACTACAAAATATTTACTGAGAGCCTACTACGTGGCAGCAATACATTAAGCACTGTATTTTTTTTTTTTTTAAAGATTTTATTTATGTGAGAGAGAGAGTGAGAGATAGAGAGCAGGAAAGGGAAGAGGGTCAGAAGGAGAAGCAGACTCCCTGCTAAGCAGGGAGTCCGATGCAGGACTCGATCCTGGGACTCCAGGATCATGACCTGAGCCGAAGGCAGTCGCTTAACCAACTGAGCCACCCAGGCGCCCACATTAAGCACTGTATATGGTCAACAAAACAAACCTTGGAAAGAGATCTATCTAACCCCTCTGCTCCCTCAAACAAGTTCTTCTTCCAGCCTTACTGATGTCTGTTAATGGCACCACCATCTTCCCCAATACCCAAAGAACCTCTGAGTCCTTTCAAGTCCTACATCTCTAAATCAGTGGCCAAGTTCTCTAGATTCCACTGCTTTCCACCTCTCTCCTCTCCACTTTGATGGATGCCACCTGTCCCCAGGCCCACCTGGCCTCCCGCCTGGACTGCTGCAGCTCTCTCCAACTCTCCTGCTTCCCACCCAACTCCGCTCAACCCTTGCTTTGTCTCTATCCAGATACTCAGTTCTAACTGAATCAGACTTCAGCTCAAAAGGGTTTCAATGATTCTCCAACAACTATATAATGAAATTCAAAGCCTCAGCCTGACACTGAAGAACACAACCTTTATCTCTTACTGCTATTCTCCCACTCAGGCCATAGGTTTATTCACTCTTACCTAAAAGTGTCCTCCCGACCTTTCCTGTGCTACAGAAACGTCTCTTACTCTTCCCACTCCACTTCTCATTTCCTCCAGGAAGCTTTCCCAGATATCTAAGTGCTCCAGACACCACTCCTCACACCCAGGTCAAAGCAATCTCTCACTGCTTCTGAACCTTCATAACATGTAATGTGCATTTATTACTTTCCAAATAATATTCATGTTTCCAAGGACTATTCAAGATCTGTACATGCATTTCTCACCACCCTTACAAGACAATGAACTCCTTCAAGGCAGTCAGTTTTCATGTGTTAACAGGGACTCAAGGTTTGTGACAAGAATTTAATATTAGTATCCTTTACAAAGTCCATAAGAACTGTGAAATGTGGCCTTGTAAGCTATAAGAATCTTTCCTCAAAATACTGTTAACATTTAAACAATGGGAGGGGGCGACTGGGTGGCTTAGTCAGTTAAGCCTCTGCTTTGGGCTCAGGTCATGGTCTCTGGGTCTTGGTTTCTGGGTCTTGGGATGGAGCCCTTAATAGGCTCCCAGCTCATCAGGGAGCCTGCTTCTCCCTCCCCCTTTGCCCCTCCCCCACTCGTATGCTTGAGAGCTCTCTCAGATTAAAAAAAATCTTAAAAAAAAATGGTATAGGGGGGTTTCCTAACTTTTTTAATGGTAAAATATGTAAAATTTGCCATTTTTACCATTTTTAAGTGTAAAATTCAACATCATCACAATGTTGTACAACCATCACCACTATCTCCAAAATTTTAATCACTCCAAACAGAAACTCTTGTACCCATTAAGAAATAACCCCCTCATTCTCCCCTCCCCCAGCCCTGAAAACCTCTAATCCTCTGTCTCTATGAATTTACCTATTCTAGGTATTTCATGCAACTGGAATCACAATATTTGTCCTTCTGCATCTGGCTTATTTTACTTAGTATAACATTTTCTTTTTTTTTTTTTTAAGATTTTATTTATTTATTTGTCAGAGAGAGAGAGCACAAGCAGGGGGAGTGGCAGGCAGAGGGAGAAAGCAGGCTTCCCGCCAAGCAGGGAGCCACACATGGGACTCAATCCCAGGACCCTGGGATCATGACCTGAGCCAAAGGCAGACGCTTAACCGACTGAGCCACTGAGGTGTCCCTAACATTTTCAAGATTCACTCATATTGTAGCATGTATCAGAACTTCATTCCCTTTCATGGCTAAATAATATTCCATTATAAATATCACATTCTGTTTATTCACTCATCTGTTGATGGATACTTGGGTTGTTTCCTCTTTGGGGTTATTATGAACAACTATGAACACTGACAAGATCTGTTCGACTCCCTGTTTTCAATCCTTTTGGGTATATACCTAGGAGTGTAACTGCTGGGTCATATGGTAATTCTGTTTAGCTTTCTGAGGGACAATAGCAGTACAGTTTCACAATCCAGACACATGGTCTTTTGGTAAACAAAACAGTCACAAGAGTCCCTACTCATTTAGTAAGCAATTCATTTCTGGATAGATTTCCTTCCTTCCTATCCATTCAAGCCCTAGGTGATGATCTAATTTCCAGGAACCTGACCCTTGTTTGGGGGCTACTTTGTGCTGACACTCCAAGTCTCCCGATTCTCGCTGTTTTTCAACACTGCCTCTACCCACATAAAGGCAACCACACTGCACTGGTAACATTCCAAATAAAAATTATTATGAAACTCAACAGTGTTTTAGATCCTGAAGTCACATTTTTATCTTTAATGCATTTAGTAACATCAGATGGATGAAAAACACATTAAAAGGGTTCTTTTCAGGTAAGATACAGGATTTTGTAAGGGACTTCTGCTGAACGCATTTCTTATACCCAAACAACCATTCAAAGCAAGCTAAACTTGGACAAAATGTATAGGCCTTTACTATTGCAAGGAAAGGACCTCTTTTCCTTTCAAGGTTAGCGGCCTGGGACTTCTAAATTGACATCTCATTATTATTGCCATCAATTCCAGATTTTATAAAACCAGAACAATACAACGATGTACATTCACAGAAACTATCTTGAAGGATACACACAAAGTGCAAGTTAGCTCCATATTAGGAGCATCTCTGTGCAAAAGAGCAGGATCAGAAGAGATCATGAGGGGGATTTTTCGCTTTTTACAGCACAACTTCTACATCTCAACTTTTCAAAAACACTCAGATTATTGTATAATGGCTTAAAACTGTATTTAAAATACAAGCAATAAGAGGCAATGTTAGCTGAAAAAAATATGAGCTATTAAAAGGCGCTAAATGGACAAATCTAATAATATCAACATCTAACACATACAGAAAACTCTAATCTCATTTGAATTTTACAATACTGTGAGTTAGGCAAATCAGATAGTCGGCCCTTTTAGTAAATGAGAAAAAGGTTAAAAAATTTTAACTTCTTCAACAAATGCATTACATTCTTAAAATGTTCTTCACTTTGGCCTTTAAATTATCTTTAAAAGAGGTAAGATTTAGCTGGGGCGCCTGGGTAGCTCAGTCGGTTGAGCATCCAACTCTTGGTAGTGTTTTGGCTCAGGTCATGATCCTGGGGTGGTAGGATCGAGCCCCATGTCCAGCTCTGAACTCAGCAGGGAGTCTGTTTGAAATTCTCTCCCTCCCTGCCCCCCCTACGCTGCTCACGCTTGCGCACATGCTCGCTCTTTCTCAAAATAAATCTTAAAAAAAAAAAAAGGTAAGATTTAGCTGTAAAGCTTTATGACCAACTGTATCTGATTACATAGTTTTTACAGAAAAATAAAACGCACTTACTTAGTGGGCTTTACACATTTAAGAAACACAAAAATAATCATTAAATATAATAAAGTCATATAAAACAAGAATTTTTATTATTCTCCACCGTGCTTGAAATGTTTAATGACTTCTCAAAGACATTTTATCCTAAAATAGTAACTCTAAAAAAATCTGAACTTTTAGATTTCAAGTTGCTATATGAATAGTTTACTCAAAATACTAGTAATCCCTTAGGTAAATTCTGAAGTCAAAGAACTTGGGAAAATGTCATTTGTTACATACAGACATACTGTCTATAGACACTTATGTCTACAGATTATAGAGCTGTAACTAGTCAATTTAGCAAAGCTTGAGCCCTAGGCTATAAATAACAGGTGCAAAACTGACTCTAGTGGCACAGAGTTCATCAGCTAACTAAAAGGCATAATTTTATTTAAGTCAAACTTTAAAAAACTTAAATAAATAAAAAGCGTAATTTTACAATCCAGGATAGGGCATGCTTTAGGAAATCATTACAGTAGTTATGACAGTATTTTTTTTCCTAAACAAATAGCCAAAATGGAAGGAAAAAGTCCAACCAAATGCACAGTACATGAGTTGGGAGACTATTATTTCATCTGCATATATACATAAAACCAAATAGTTAAGATACCAAAGAATTTGATTTATGTGGCAATATAGAAAAATTTTAAAATAATTCACTTAAAAAACTTCTGACCTGGTCACTGAATATAATCTGCACTCTATTCTTAAAAAACAAAACAAAACAACAAAAAAAAACCCGAACCTACTCAACACAATATTCAACACTGACGATTTAACTTTATGTGCTCACACATTATAACATATTTAGCAACTGCATTTCACACAAGTTTAAGTTCAGTAACTTTGAAGTTTGCCAAGTAAAGTGCAAAAATTACTGGAATGCAAGCAGTGCACCTTCAAGAGAAGCAATTCTTCTACTGATCTGCAATAATCAACTGTGTATTGAGGTTACTTTGTGCCAACTGCTATATTTTATTTTATTTTATTTTTTAAAGATTTTATTTATTTATTTGACAGAGAGAGAGACAGCGAGAGGAGGAACACAAGCAGGGGGAGTGGGAGAGGGAGAAGCAGGCTTCCTGCAGAGCAGGGAGCCCGATGTGGGACTCGATCCCAGGACCCTGGGATCATGACCTGAACCGAAGGCAGACGCTTAATGACTGAGCCACCCAGGCGCCAACTGCTATATTTTAATATAGTAACACGTTTAAATTTAAAACCACGGGCTGAATACTGATTGAAAAAAGGCAGTCTTATAAAGGATTAATACATAAGATATGTTCATTCAAAGTCAATTGTTTAACTCATTCAAAATAGAATCTATAGTTGATGAAATTACAATTTCAGAAGGACCAAACTATGGAGCTCTCATGCTGAGTAACATCAGAAAAATTTACTAAAAATAAACATGCACGCATTCAATATGTCATTTAATCCATACATTTTTAACTTCAAAAAGTATCCCCAAATTATCCTCTTCCATCTCAAATAATGTACATTAAAATATTTAATAATTCAATCCCATAAGGTACCAACACAAAAACACAAAACCAAATTTAAGATAGCTGAATACTGGCACTACTATAGGACACTTAGTAATACTAGTAAGCCAACACAAAGTAGAAACTGTAATTCATATTACCTAAGCAGCCATACTGAAAAATGTTTTCAGAAAATAAAGCAGTCTTTTTTTTTTAAGATTTTATTTATTTTTATTTGAGAAAGAGAGATGGAGAGCATGAGTAGGTGGGAGGGGCAGCAGCAGAGGGAGAAGGAGACCCCCCCGCTGAGCAGGGGGCCTGCCATGGGGCTCCATCCCAGGACCCTGGGATCATGACCCCTGAGCCAAAGGCAGAGGCAGGCACCCAGGTGCCCCAAAGCAGTGTTTATTCTTAAAACTCACCATAATATACATTCTCTTGCAAATTAAAGATGCCTAGCGTTTTCTCTGAAATTTAAGAAATTTTTTTTCAAAACGTTTAGGTACATCACAGTTTGTCTCCCCACAACCAACCACTCAAAAGCCATCCAGTTTGGTGCTTCACCCAAGCCGCGAAACATTCGCAGGTTTCACCTTGGGGGGTAATGAGGAGGGTTTTCCAAGGATAAAAGTTCTACATGTTCAGCAGCACAAATCTCTCACATATGAACGCAGCTCAAATGGTATGAAACAAGTGTACTTTTCCTATTTTTTAAGTTATTAATCCCATAAAAACCTTGAAGGTGTTTACAATTTTAAAGCTGATTGCACATATTTGCAAGAAAACCATTAGGTTTTGATATTGATAGAAGTTTTGAAACATGCTTTAAAAACTTTATAATTTCATCAACTAAAATCTGAACTCACAAGAGGCACATTGGAAGAGACACGATACCAAACAGGAGCAATAACTACACAGCACGCATCTACCATGGGGAATGCCCAAGGATTCAACACAACCAACCAGGGGAAGCTATAAGCTCCTATCTGAACAATGATTCCACTAAAATAAAAAAGTAAAATGTCACAGCCCTAGCCCTTGCCTATCTCTCCACTTTCTCAATAGTATGAAAAGATTCTTAAAAGCCATGAGAGAAATCCTTAAGAATAATTAAGTGGTTCAGTTACAAACAATAATTTAAGAGCATTTCAAACTCACAACGACTTTTCCTTACAAAACAGGACAAATTTTACGAAAGAACATCCCACACCTGACCAACGGTAAGAATGTATGTAACCAAAATGGCAATATTAAAGTTTCCATTTAACCCATTAACCACACCTTAGAAATTTCAGTGTTAATAAATATTTCATTTAGTTTTTCAACTTGAATATTTCCACATGCTTCTTTTAAATTCTATGCACGGCCACTGAATATTTTCTTCGTAACTTCTTCTATCTCTAAGTTTAGAACACTTCTGAAATGTCACATCCCATTCCAATACTAAACCTGAGAACTGAGAATTAGGTTAAATGTACCTAATTTTTAAATTATGGGAGTAATAGATTTGAATTAATCTCCCTTAAATAAACGGCTCTATTACAACATATTAAGTCCTTCCTCACTTCACTGTTGACTTAATAAAATCCAAGTGTTCCACCTTGCCTCAACAGTAGCAAAACAGTTATTCTAAATAAAGTGATTGGCAAACACTCCAAAAAGCTGGAATCAAATTGCTTTGAAACTGAAACACACATGTATGCCGTATGAAGCAATTTTGAGGAAATAAAAAAAAGCACACCCCCATGGAAGAGCTTAAATCTATAAAATTTAAAAAACAAAACCTTTTTATCAAAGCCACAAATTATTTCCTGAACTGATCTGCCAAAGTCCAACACAAAATTTATATATACAATGAAGTTTGAGAACCTGCTGTGATTTAACTCTATGCTCTATTAGCTTAACCGAGAGCTTGAATAACAGATTAAGACGGCAAAGCCATTTTCTAAACCAAAATGTATCTGAGTATCTAAAAAGGTTTTACATCATCCCTAATGATATATCCAAGATCCACGATTAGGCCAAGTGTACACCTTTAAATTCATTTCAGTTCTGTTTGATATATGTGAAAGGGTCCACGCCAGATAAATTCATTACTTCTCTTCAGCACAGCACTGAAATTGTCAAGAGGCTCATCAAAACATTACTCCCAGGTTAATCAATTTCAGTTGTTACTTCATGTTAGCACCAAAATAAGCATTCACGAAAGAAAAGAAGAAATTTTTAATAAAAAGAAAACCCCCAAGATAAAGATCAGAAAAATTTTAAAAAGAAAAAATTGTGAAAGGAAGCTCACCTGCAGTTAGGTGGAGGGTCTAAAGTGATGTCTGCCAGTTCCTTCTGAATCCTGGAATCAGGGAAGTGAGAGAGAAACACAAGAAACATGAAGGCGTTGGTAGCCTCCCACCGGTAATGCATAGGTCTGGCAGATAAACCTAACTGCCTGCCATGATAACTGGGTTCTACTGAGGGAGAAGGCAACTACACATCAAAAGCTTCAGGTCCGTAGTTAGAAAAAAACTTTTTTTCCCACAGGCAGTGAGCTGGCGGTGCGGGGTCTCCTGTTATTATCTAAAATGTTTCGGTTCCAGTCTTGCCTCGCACACTAAGGTAGTTCTATTTCTCGGGGTTTTCCATTTAGGAAATAAGTGTAAAGCTTCTGGCTTGCGGACTCGTTTCCTAAGTTGCATTAGAATGTGCCGGGACACAGTCACTTCTGCGCTGCACGTATTCTCCCCTGGACGGAGAAACCCAAGTCGCCGCGCGGGTGGGAAGGGCGCGCCCCCCTAGTCTCCGCCCGGGTCACCCCTGGCACCTCGGATGCCCTCCGGGCCGCCTCGACAGAGCGCCCCCCCCCCACGCCGCCCCGCGTCCTCAGTGACGAAGCCAACATGGCCGCTCCCCGCGAGGCCCCTCGGGCCCTAACTGACCTGCCCGGCGTCGCGGGGTGCCGGCGCGGCGCAGGCCGCAAGGCCGACCGGTCCGCTCGGCCGCCCGGGCTCCCCGCCCCCAGCCCGCGCGCACCCGACGACTCGAGCGGCGCACGCCAGCCCCGCGGGTGAAGTTGCCGGCCAGGGGTGGGGAGAGCCCGCGCCGGGACGCTCGGCGACTCCCCCGCTCGCCTCCACCGCGCCCCGGGACCTCCAGCCCCCACGCCGCGCGCGGAGCCCTGGGCGCCAACACCCCCGCCCGCCCCTCCAGCGAGGCCGGACACCAGCAGGCGGCCCGCACAGGTGCACCCAGCCTCCGTCCCTCACAGCGCTCGGACTCTCGGCCCCCCTTTCCGGGCCTGCTTTTTCCTGGATATCCTCTAAATTCCCTGGGGTCTGCCCCCTTCCTTCTCCATCCCACCAGGCACACAGAGCCCGGGACACCCCCCACTCCGCCCGGTTGTCTATCTCCGCACCAACCCACGACTTCACAAAGAGCCCCATCCCCCACTCCTAGGCCGACGCCACCAGGCAGTTCACACCAAGCCCTGGCCTTTGTCTTCTGCTTACCTAGGCGCTTAGAGCATCAATTAATAAGACAAAGTTTGAGGCCTTTAAGCCTCTTCCATCTACTAAATGGTGTCTTCTATTTTTATAACCTTTCTTGCTCCTATCACATAAAACCCTAAAGGGCTATGTTACAACTTAAAAATTCTCACGGAGGTAGTACGGGAGTAAAAACTAAACACCCACATTCTAAAGGCAATCAGAATCACAATGGATGCTTTTCTCTCTCCAAAGGTTCTCTGAGGGTGGGAAGACAGGCTGGGTAGATGCAATGGGGAGTAGGTTTTAGAAGGCATTGTTTTTTCCATGTGTAAGTAGAGAGAAATTAAGGGTGGTTATTGGGCAAGTTCTTTAAACCTTCCTATTGGAGGACACTTCCTGTCCCCTACAAATCTGGTCAGCTTTAGAAAGGGGTTCGCTCACAGTTTTTAAGACCTCTACTTAACTGTGTCCTGCTAAATCGTTTTGCTACCAAGAAGCGTTTCAGTTCTGAGACATTCCCAAACACCGGTGCTGTTTGACTCATTGTATGTTAGACTAAAAGTCTGGAATCCTGGTTTCCTGATTATCTGTATGTTAGAATGACTGTACCTTAAGACCTATGTACATAGGCAAAAATATCCTCCACCTAAGCCCAACTTGTATAAAAATACATATAGACTTCATTTCTGCCAATCCAACCTCTACGATATGTACTGAAAAGGTAGTTACTTCTTTAATACCTAAAAAGTATAATACCAGTTTTAACCACTTCATCTCGACAATGAACATTTGCACCATTTCCATAATACTGACAAAAGATTTGTAAAAGTAACTCATACATGTTTCACAGAGTAATTCTTGTCCAAACCACTCTCAATGGGGGCTTTTCCTCTATCCATGGACTAGAAACGAGACCACTTTCCAATATGTAGTTAAGTAACTTTATGTCTACCAATTCAGGCTTCTTTTTTATTCTATCTCCTGGTATATGTGCCCCTTCCAAGTCTACGAGCACCAGTCAGCTTCCAAGTCAATGTATTTCAGAGAGCAGCTTTAATAGGGTCCCACTAACATTAATTTCCCCCTTATTCTCTCCTGGACGCTGCCCCTCTCCTTCACTATTAACCTGAGCTATGCTTTAAGACTAACAGCCACTCTTTCAACAAGAGCTAAAACTGATGTTAACTTCATACGTAAAATTACCCTTTGTAGCTTCCCACCTTTCATTTTTTGTACACCTACTTTTTCCCAGGAATTTCCAAGTATGTTTTTAAACTTCCTTACCATAAATGGACAAATAGTGTCTAATGAAAAATCCCCTCAGTAATTGCTGGCATAAAGGAGACTATTTTATATTTGACACCTGTGCTTTTACCCTCAAGTATATTCATGTGCACCAGTGATATCCTGGTGCACGAAGAATACTAATAACCTAAAGCAAATATCCTGCCTTACTCAGGTCAGGCCAAAAGCTGTTCCAGCATGGATCAGGGAGCACAGGTACTGCAGGTTGGGGTGGGGAGGAGTAGGGAGTTGTAGAGATTAAGGAAAGCCCCATTCAATGTGGGAAGGGGAGATGCCAGGTTCTAAAAAAACGAGCACAGGACTAATCAATGAGGGCCAGTTTGGATTCCCAGGAAGCTGAGATGCCATCAAACCACCCCTCCAAAAATAAGAACAATCTTGCTAAGGCATCTTGCCATTTAACTCTAAACCTCTACAGTATTTAAAATAAGCTAACGTCACTCTCATCCCCCCCATGGTTAGGTCACCAAAGCACTTTACCAACTTTTCAAATTTCTGGGAGAATGACAGAACAAACTTTCACTCTGAGTTCCAGGCTCACTACTCAGTGGAGACTAAAGACTCACATTCCATTTTATTTTACGTTTCTTTAAAAAAAAGATACCCCTATTTAACCCACCATTTGTATTCCTTACTATCTTTCTGGTTTGCCACTTTAAAGTTTAATGACTGTCCACCTGAGAGCAGCAGGATTTACGAAAGGGCAGGGGGGTTCCCAGGAATCTGCTATAGATTTTAAGGGTCATGGAGATCAAAGAATATTACTGAAGGATGCTCAAGGTAAAAAAGTAGTTTCTTCCAGAGACATAAGAGGAAAACAGTAAAGAAAAAGAGCCACTGTTTGAATTCAGCTTGGAAAAATAATAAAAAATTTTTACAGCATATGAGGATGTATCATGAAAAAAATGAGTCTCCCTGGAATTTGGCAAAATTGAAGCTTTTAAAGAGAAAAAAAAGAATCCCCCAAATAACCTAGAATACCCATTTTACATTATCAATTCATTTGCCTCAACTCTCCAAATCAGAAGAATCTAAGTTCCATCTGAAAACATGTTTTCACTTATTAAATTTTTTACCCCACTAATAGAAGACTTATTCCTTACGCAGTTTGTGGAGAAAGTTCCACTCAAAAAAAGATCATAGTGCAACAGGTGAGGAGGAAGCAAGATGGTAATAGGATTCATTTTGATAGTTGTCTGGGCAGGTATTAGTAATTAAGTGGGATGACAGCCTTGAGAAGGGTCACAAGCTAGTGATTAATAGGACAAGTAATTTGAAATCAGATTTGGGGGTCACTAATAAAAGTAATGAGGATTCTTACAAACTTCACCAAGAAATGAGAGGCAAGCCACAACAGCTGCACGTGGACGATTAAAAGGAAAAAAAAACAGAAGCAAGAGACTAAAATAATTAAAGCTTCCAAGGCCCTTTTTTCATTTTTAACAACACGCAAACCATGAGGAGCATTCAAGCTACCCCTCATTGGGAGGCAGACGAAATGCAACAAGAGGTAGTTCGGAAAATAGGAAGCCTAGGGGGTTGGGGGTGGAGTACGGTACCTCTTGGCGCTGGTAGAGAGGAGTTTGGAGTTTTTGCTCATGCTGACTTTACTCTCCTTCTTCTTGGGGGTGTTTGTTTCTTTCTCGGTTTGCTGGTTGGAGGACGAAGATGAGGAGGAGCTGGTGCTGGCCCTCGAATCGTCATCCGACATAGCGAACCCCCCACCCCACCCCGCAAACAGCCCCTGCAGGGGGAGGGAAACAAAACAGAAACACACAGACCATGCAGTCAGTGTAAATAAGGAACTCGGGTGCTGTCAGGAGGGCTTTGGCCAGGGGTGCACCCGGTCGCCCACCGCCCTCCACTCGCTTTTCAAAGTCTTCAGGCCCATTAAGGCTTTAGTAAATCCGACGCGGCTTGCTTATTTTTGGCCCCAAGTGGGGTACGCGGTGGGAAAACGATCGGGATCACAGCGAGCGCCCCCCCTGCGCCCCCCGGGGCTCCCCTCGGGGCAGGGAGAGGAGAAGCCGAGCCGGCGGGGGCGGGGAGCGCCTCGGCTGGGCAAAGAGGGAAGGTCCCGGCTGTGTGCCGGCCTCGGGGCTGTTTCAGTCGGCTTTCCGGGGGTCGCGGGGGGCCAGTGGCCAGGGCGAGACAGCGGGGACCAGGAGTGGAGTTTGGCGAGGTCGGGAGAGAGGAGGGGAGAGGAGGAGTAAGAGAGGAAGCCGAAACAGGGGGACGGAGGCGGGGAGCGGGTGCCCGGGTGGGGGAAGGGAGAGGCCGGCGGGGGGGGGGAGGGGGCGACGAGGCCCGAGGCCCCCCCGCAGCGCCGCGCCCCGACGCCTCTCCCCGCAGGCCTGTGGTCGGCCGCCCGGCTCAGGGCTGCGCGGCTGGGGCGGGGGTCCCGAGCACACGCCCGACTGCCACCCCTAGTGGGGGTGGGGCGAGGGTGCGGGTGGGGGGGGCTCGGCCTCCACAGCGGAGGAATAACAATGAGCCCTTCCGCCCAGGAGGGGTTAATCCCCGCGGGCCCCCGCCCCGGGGGGAAACGGGGCTCCCCCGCCTCCCCCTCCCCCGCTCCCGGCCCCCTCAGCTGCCAGTGTGGGGCTCCCGGGGCAGCGCTGACAGTTCAAGCCACAATGCCCCCCCACTCCCGACGCGGGCGGCCCCCGCACCCCACGCGGCCCGGGGTCCCTACCCATCCCCCGCGGGCGGGCCCCGGACCCCTGGGGCCCCTCAGCCCCTCTCCGCGCCCCCCCCCCAGCCCCGTGCCGGGCGGTCCGGGAGGCGCGGGTCGGGGGAGGCGGCGAGGGGTGTCCCCGAGGCCAGGCGACGCGGCCGGGGGGCGGCGGGCGGCGGGGGGGATCCCCGTACCTCTCTTTGTGTCTGGCTCCTCCGTGCCGCCGCGGCGGCTGCTGCTGCGGCTGCGGCTGGGCCTGGCCACTCGTGTCTCTCTCTCGCTGGGAGAGAAGCGGAAGTGCAGCAACAGCAACTATTAAACAGGCAATGGCTTCCCCCAGCCACACACGCTCGCACACACACTCCTCCTCCTCCTCCTCTTCGCCCTTACCCCTCCCCCACCCGGCCCGGTCCCACCCACCCGCGCTCCCCTCCCCCTGCACACCTCCGGGGGGGGCGCGAGGAGGACACAGGGGACCCCGGGAAGCCCTGCCCCCTTCCCACCCACTCCCCCACCCCAGCGCCGCCGCGGGACGCCAGGGAAGGGGGCGAGGGGTGAGAATTTTCTCTCAAGTGGTTTGGGGACCTGGATCCTGGGCTGGAGAGGGGAAGCCGTTCCGAGCTGGGGGGCGCTGGGAGCGATAGGAACTGTATGGAATAGGGCGGTCACGGGAGGAAGTTCTTTCCAATAAGGGCTTTTGGAAAGGGGGGGGTGACAAATTGGTGGGGAAGGTAGTAATTTGGTGGGAAGGACTTTGGACTAGAGAATGCGGTGGAAACTCCCCCTAAAAAGTGATCAGTTTAAGGGAAAAAAAGAAATCCCACAACAGGGTTTCCCTTTGAGCTGACACTGGCTTCTCCCTCTAGCAATTTACCTGCTAAGAGCAGAGGTCGGTCTAGGCACGCCTGTGAGAAAAATCTCAAAGTAGTTTTCTGCTCAGGCACGTGCAATTTTACAATTTTAGATTCTTTTAGTCACTTTTTATAAAAAGTGGTGGTGTTTTGTGAAAGTGATACAAAGGATTCGTGACAGGTAAAACCAACGTGTAGCAGGCTTACAAATGTGAGAAATCACTGGGAAAAAGCCCTTTGCTACTGAATTAGACTGGATTTAGAATTCTGGGTATCAGTTTATTTATTTATTTATTTATTTATAGTTTAGTTTACTTTAAATAGAAAGTTGGATTTTTGGAATTAGATCAAAAGTTTTGGGACTCTGGAAACTGCTTCAACAATAATATAAATGCTATTCAAATAATCTTAATATTTTTAGAATAATCACTCAGTAATTCTTATGAATTGTTCCTTGTTTAGCATTTTTACCAAGGTTAAGATTAAGCCATCAAAAAAAGAGATTAATGCATCAAATTATGATTTAGTTTCTCACTTGTCATTTCAGTTGAAGGAAACTGAAGGTATATGTGCAATGCCACATATACAGGGTCTGGTACATTAAGGAGACTGTGAGTCAGATTTCCACGGCCCACTCTAAATTATCTCATTCAAATTGCCATCCTTTTCCATGGCAACAGTGGCTTCAGTTACCATAGGGCAACACAACAGGTGTAAAGCTTATGGCAAATCCACTAACTAGGAAAACAAGCACTCTTACCACCACCTGAACCCCTTCTAGCCTCAATATTGAAACTCCAACTTTATCAGGACTCATAAAGTAATTGTGCATGCTTACCAGGAAACCTGTATCTACCAGGAATTGTCATAGACTCAAGAAGTCCAAAAGCTGGGAAAGACTTTATAGGTCTTCATTTCAGCCTCCAGCCTCCTACCTTTAGACAGAGCTATCCCTCAGTCAATGTATAGAAATTTTGAAAGATCCCCATACTAATGTTTGGTTTCAGGAGTCCTGAAAGAGTATAT
>NW_027397063.1:129077475-129095979 GCF_003265705.2 Callorhinus ursinus | reverse complement strand
GGCTCCCTGCTCAGCAGGGAGCCTGCTTCTCCCTCTTTCTCTGCCTGCCACTCCCCCTGCTTATGCGCTCTCTCTGTGTTAAATAAATAAAATCTTAAAAAAAAAAAACAGTTTGTATATTTTTTCTGCTTCTGATGAAAAATACATAAATTCAAGAGAAAACAATAAGCAAATATGAAATAAACTGAGTTGGGATAAAAATAAAGTTATTAAAATTGAGATTTCCTCTTACAAAAATTTGAGTTTCTGATACTTTACATGTACACACTATGAGTACACCCAGTAAAAAATCATATATGTATAAAGAAGAGAGCTGTCAGAGAACACAGGAAAATAATAGATTTGATTTGCTGATATGACTAGGATGGTGGGTGAATTTTTTTTTTAATTTTGGTTTGCATATTCGTATACTTGGATACTAAATATAATAATATTTAAAGAAAAAACAAAAAAACACCTGAACATGGTAGTTTGTGTTGCATTGTTGATGCTTGGATTGGATCTGTCCCTGGGGAAATAAATCATGTAGTTGAAGGGTTCCCCCTCTGTAAGAAAAGTGTTTTCCCAACCACCAGTCTAGAAGGATAGTAGCCCTTTTTTGTGTACTGGTCCTTATCTCTAACCCTGGTTAGTGCTTTATGGTTTGAGAGTGACTTCCTGAGGGGGGAATAAAAACCTTAAAATGTTTAGAAAAGAATTCACTGCTCTCAAAAGACTAATCGTTACATCAGATTATTTTAAATATACAGTTGTCTCAGTTATAAAAAACTAAAAATTCATTTGCAACCTTCCAGTTTTACTTACTAGCTACAAGGCCTAAGGAGTTAAATTGACCTCCCTGAGCCTCAGTTTCCTCGTCTATAAAGGGCAAGACTACCTGTGCTGTACTGACTGGCAGAGTTGTTAGAAGAATCAAATGTGGCTCTATAATAAAGATGGTTTGTTAACTGTTATGCAAAGTAAATTATTAATAATCCCACCCTGATACTAATTCTCAGGAATTTTGTTAGGACATGGAGACTTTATGACTTAGAATTGATGACAAAAATAAAAAACCTCCTATGAGAGTCAAGGAACCATAGAATTTTATTTACTAGAAGGGGCCTAAGATATATTCAAGATCAAATGCCTAGTGTTATAGATGAAGAAATTAAGGCAAAGAAAGCCTGTATGTCTTGTTCAAGGTCATGCAGTAAGTTGATGGCAAAATTGTGGCTACGGATCATGCTGCCTAAGGATGATATGGGAGGTGGAAGAGGAGAAGCCTCAATTACATTAAAAAATATGTATTAAGGCACACCTGGGTGGCTCAGTAGGTTCTGAGCCTGCTTCTGCCTCTCCCTTTGCTTCTGCCTCTCCCTCTGCCACTCCCCCTACTTGTGCTCTCTCACTCTCTCTCTCTCTCAAAATAAATTAACAAATAAAATCTTTTTTAAAATGTATTAAATATAAAAGAGCTCTAGGGGTGCTTGGCTGGCTCTGTCGGTGGAGCAAGCGATTCTTGATCTCAGGGTTGTAGGTTCGAGCCCCACATTGGGTGTAGAGATTACTCAAAAATAAAATCTTTTTAAAAACTGGATAATATTTTCAAGAATATATTAACAGTTGGGCTCCTGGATGGCTCAGTCGGTTAAGCATCTGCCTTAGGCTCAGGTCATGATCCCAGCATCTGGCTCCCTGCTCAGCGGGAGCCTGCTTCTCCCTCTCACTCTGCCTGCCGCTCCCCCTGCTTGTGCTCTTCTGCTCTCTCTCTCTGTCAAATAAATAAATAAAATCTTAAAAAAAAAAGAACATATTAACAATCAAGACAGATGGGAAAGTGAAAAAATGGAAGCAAGTTAAAGGAATCACTACTTTTACAACATTTACTTAAAACAATGACCACTACTGAAGTTCCCTACTCCCCATTCTGAGAATAATCGTCATTGTTTATTTATTTCATATTTATGGATATATTTTAAATAGGTCATACATTCTCACGCTATATTATTTCAAAGAAATCAAAAGGTATGCCAGGAAAATATCCCTCTGCCCCTCCCCCAACTCTGCGGTCAGCTATGTTTGCACAGGCAAATGCATACATATACATTGGATGCTTCGATAGGAATGCTCAATTTACATTTAAAAGATGCATCCAGTCACAGAAGCCCAAGTGATGTAACACTGATATTTCTGAGCTTTGAGAAAGTGGGCTTCACTTTTACTAATACCTATTCCTGATTCTCAGAATAATCCAACTCTTTTCTTCAAGCCACCTTTACAGTATCAAGTACTTTTAAGTAGAAGCACTTGAAGATCAAGGTGCTGACTGATCCCTAGTAGGTGAAATGATATAGTTGATTCAGAAGAAAGAGACCCTGTCTAACTTTTGAGCACTCCGATTTTTGGCTTGTTGCTTACACTGAACTTCAAGTGTTTCATAAAGGCAACTGTTCTCTTTGGCCAATTTCACATGTAAAGTGCTGTCAAGCAAATTAACACTTGTTAATATGGGTTTTTAAACTTGCCTTACGGCTGGATAGAAAGGATTTCCTTTGTCTGTCAAAAGAAAAAAAAATCTTATATTAGGAATTTAAAAAGAATTCCTATAAAGCCTTTCTGAAAATATGGACTCACTGCAGATTTCAGTCCACTTGATTTATTTTATGATGCTCCTTTGCCTGAAAAATGCATTCCTTATACAGAAAGATAAGGAAGGTTTGCAAAGAAGGGTCAATTCCATGAAGCCTAATGAGATCTAGGGCTTTTATCTTCAATTCAGGTCGTTTTTCTGTAGGCCTTTTTTAAAAAAACACTGATCCCTTTGAAGGACCCTAAGCATTGTTAGACTTTAGTGGTCCTGAATTTCGCTATCACAGGAAGATAGGACAGAGCTAAATTATTTTTTTCTACCACATGGAGGCATTGAACAACCATGTGATTTTCAAAATTTACCAAGACTTGATAAGAGTCTAGTGCTTTCTCAGGCAAGGGCAAAAAGGTTTGTTTGATATTGACAAATGGATAGTGTTTAGTAGGAAAGCATTCTCTCAATTTATAATTTAGCATCTCCTTTGTAGAGCCTATTCGCTAAACAAACTAGCCTTCTTCAACCTTCTTTACACTGATAACATAAGGACTATATTGAAACATACTGGAATGCAATTCAAACAGTTTTGGTTCATTAATCTCTAAAACCTTTTTTTAAACTTAACACTTTTGCAGTTTTCTAAAATTTGGGAGGAATGAAATAGTAGGGAAAATTACTTTTATTTCACGCTCTAAATTATCTATTGTGAAACTTTTTAAACACCACTTTCCCCACAGTTCCATGGTGTGGCAAACCTATAGTCAAGGAATCAGGTTTTGAATCCAAAATTTACCTCAATAACTGCAAAACCCCAGAAACAATCGGCAGCAAAGATACCAATCTTGACTTGCTGAGCATACATGACGAGTTCTGTCTTTACAGGGGACAGTACTCATGTCTCAGCCACAAATCAATTAATCAACAAACATTTATTAATTGCCCCCATGTGTGCTAAGCACAGTACTAGGTGTCTCAGCAGATGTAAAGAAGTCTAAGAGGTACGCTCTGGCCTCCAGCAAGAGTCAGAGAAGAAGGGATTATAGCTAAGCCTAGAAGGACAAGTAGGACTTGAGAAGATAGAAAGGCATTTCCTGAGATGGAAATGACATTTTTTTAAAAAGATTTTATTTATTTATTAGTGAGAGAGAGAGAGAGAGAGAGATCACGAGCAGGGGGAAAGGTAAAGGGAGAAGCAGACTCCCCGCTGAGCAGGGAGCCCGATGCGGGACTCATCCCAGGACCCTGGGATCATGACCTGAGCCGAAGGCAGACGCTTAACTGGCTGAGCCACCGAGGGGCCCTGGAAATGACATTTTAAGAGATAGGGAAAAATCAGACAGACTCAAAGTATTTTATTATTAAAATATAAATACATATAAAGTAGAAAATACTTTATTATTAAAAACTAAAATAATGAAACCGGACTTTATTCTTCAGAAATGTCACTGGCATGAAGGACAAAGAAGAACGAGATTTCAGATTAAAGGGACCTACAGAAGCATGAGAGCTAAATGTAATATATGATCCCGGACCAGATCCTGTACAGGATGGCGGGAAAAGACAGTGTAAAGACAGAATTGGGTCTGTAGAAGTCTGTAAAATTCTGTCTTGTAAAAGACAGAATTGGGTCAATTGAAAAAGATTAGAGTATGGAATTTAGATAAAAGTGTTGTATGGATGTTAAATTTCCTGAAGTTGATAACTATACTGAGGATATTCTTGTTTTTAGGAAACACACGCTGTAACATTAAGGGGGAAAGAGGCATGATGTCTGTAAGCTATGTTTACATAGTTGAAGAAAAATAATTAACAATGTGCTTTGGGGGTGGGTGCGGGGAGAGAGAGAGAGGGAAGGAACAAAAGCAAGGTGTCAAAATGTTACAAATTGGTGAATCTGGGTAAAGGGTGTATGGGTGTTCTCTGTATTACTCCTATGATTTTCCTTTCAATTTGGAGAAACAAAGAAGTGCTTCTGTCAGGGGGAATGAAATGCAGGGGGATGAAGAAGAGATTACTAACGCATTTCATATCTCTATATTGTTTCACTTCTTAAAATAAGTGTGTATTCCTTTAGTGAGTTTTAAATCGAACCGCTAAATCGTTAAAAGAACAAAAAGATATATGGAGGCAGAAAACCCAAGAAGTGACTGGGGAGCCCACCAATAGGCTAATTTGGTTGAAGGACTCAGAAAAGTGAGTACCTTGAGTTTGCAGAGGGACTTCATGGAGAGCTAAGAAGCCTGGATTTCATTATAGGATGAAAGGTACCAGGGAAAGACCTTAGAGGCATTTTAGCTTCAGGGGTATTTTAAGAAGATTAGTTTGATAAAAAAGGCAGAAAGGAGAGAAAAGAGTCAGGAAACCAGAAGGAGGCCATTGAAGAGTACACGGGTAGGGAAGCAGTTCCTAATTCCCAATTCTCTGCGCTTGTTTTCATTAATCGCAGTTTAATGCTGAAGCTCTGGGAATTTCAGTCCTTCGACAGCAGAGACTATGTCTGCTTAGAACTATTTAGAACAATGCTTGGCACTTAGTAGGCAAGCAATACAAAATTAAGATAGGGAGTGAAAACCATCCTTGTCCTTCAGAATAGTGATTTCCCTTTTCCCATCTCCTGTGATGTTCCGTCGTTCAGAAATGTATGATTTCACCACCCAGCGGTGGACAAGGGGCATGTGGAGTCTGTGGTGCTGTTCCCAAGGGAAGCACAAGTGACCCCAGGGCAGGGCGTGAACTGACCCCCCCCAACCCCCCAGCATGGAAAGGAATCCAGGCGTTGACATCAGAGTTACGGAATTCCAAATCGGAAGAGCTCTAGAGATCATGAGATGGACCCTGTTCTGTTGACAGACAAGGAAGCTGAGACCCAAAGATGCAAGATGAGTTTTCGGAGATCAGGCAGCTAGTTAGCAGTAGCCCTTGGAAGAATCCAAGTGGACTACGGAGACTTGTAGATTCTACATGTCTACCCCTCAAACACGGAGCAGCAGACAATGGCCACAGAAGCCAGAGGTAACTTGCCTCTGTGGGGGCAAACATGCTTATGTTTTATCTACACAGCCCTGCTTCTGTGGATCTGGGCTGTCAGAGTCTTTGATATCCATTCCACAGTATACATTAGATTGGACCAGGATTTACTACTCAAACACACACACTCACTCTCACACACCCCCCTCTTGCTTCCTAAATTACTCACTGAATTGAATCAATCCTAAATCTCACAGTGCAATGGTGATGGATATTTGCCCGATGTGGTTGTAAAACAGAAGTAGAGATTCCTATATCCCCTTCTTCTTGCCTGACTTTACTCACCTTGAGAAGTCTTTTTAGATTTGGGAGAAGAGAAAAAGCAGGAAAATGGTGGGGCATGGCCACTTTGGCTTTGTGGCTGAGGTTACACCCATCAGCATTGGGTTCCCACAGGTAGTGAGGAGCTAAAAGTTGGAGAATATCCTAGCTCCATTTTCCCACAGCTCATTCTTCCCTACTCCTCCCTCTAAGGGAGGAATGTATAGTTCAAGGCAGTTAAGAGAACGAACAGACCTGTTTCCATACGTGTACTGCCTTTTACTAGGCAGTGACCTCAAGAAAGTTCCTCAACGTGCTCAACGTTCGTTACCGCATCTGTAAAACTGAAATAATAAAACTCACTTCATAAGATCTTTTGAAGGTTAAATGAGAAATGTCTGTAAAATGCTTAGCCCAGGTGCCTGGTATGGCCTAAGTGCCCAATAAGTGGTAGCTATCATCAGTTGAACCTGACCTAATGTATTTTTCAAAGTTCAATTCAGCAACCTCAGACTTTCTTTGCCTGTTCCAGAGTTAATACATTAGAAGAGTGCATGCAGCTCAACCTTACTTATATACTATTTTGTATTGTTTCCTGTCAGTTGGGAAATGGTAAGCAAAGGGAGGGGAGGACCCCTGCCCTATTCCAGCTCCAGCCCAATGCCAAGCTCATGGAGCTGAGTAACCACCTGTTGATGGATTGTTCCAGTGGCAAGAGCCTCTGAAAGAGCATGAACCAACAAGTAAGTCAGAAAACAGCTGGTTTTGCCCAGAAATATTCCTCTCTAAATGAGTGAGTCAGAATGGCCCAAGTATGTGACACTTCCGCTTAAATTGTTTAGAGAACTCTCAGGTGAACTATCGTTTCAGAGGATTTGTGTCTATTACATAGAATTCCCTTTCTTTTTAGATGGACCGTTAGTCTAACCTCTTAAAAGTGTTAAATCAAGAGATCCAAAAGAAAACTGGCTGTGGACAAGTTGAGATTTCCAAAGACATTTAAAACACGAAACGCTCTGGGAAATCTGTCAATCACAATATGGGCAAGTGTGGAAAATGTTGGTGAAAATGTTTAGACTCCTTAACATGATTATTTTCCCCCTATAATATTTGCACATTGGATTCCCAGAAGCAATAAAACCATCACAATCACTTTTTGTTTGAAAAAGTCATTTTCTGCAACATCTGCTCAGGTTCTTAGGTCCATTCTAGGGGAGAGATTTAGAACTGGACAGTTTGGGGGAATATTTGTCCTTTTCTTAGAGTTCTAAGTTTTTATTATATACAGGGTTGAGAGCCATAACTTTTCTATGAAAACAGATTTTTTTCATATAATTACATAAAGATTTATATTCAGAAACACTCAAATACTCAAAAAGCCACTTATCTGCAGCTCTGGGTCACTCCTTGGCACCACTGTGTCCTTGAGCAATATAGGTGGAGAGATTAGGAGTTTTACATTCCAATATTTAGAGTTTATTTAGTTCTAGTTGTGTCTTAGCTTAAAATAAATCCTTGGGGTAGTGGGTTGGTCTAAGAGGTATATAGTTAAGATGTTATTTTTGGAAACTGCTAGAGAATGAAATGAAAACTTGTGACTTTCCTTCAACTTGGCTTGAAAATAAAGATTTTATGAACTTGCAGGTGAATACATTTACTCTTCTCAAACTTGCTCACTTGTAAATGAGTGACTTAGAGCAGGGCCTGGAATAGGGAATTCCAATTCTACAGGTTTTTCTTAGCTCTGTCCCTGTGTATGGATTGATCTTTACCCAAACCATCAACCATCCTCTTAAAAAAAAGTTGGGTAGAGCTCCAATATGTTTATGTTATAAACACATATTATTATTGAAACCACCCCACTGTTTATTTTATTGTACGTCTAAATGCTGTATAGTGCCCAAACTAGATAATTTAGGTTTGGCCCTTTATAGGGATGGCTAGCAAGGTTTTCCTTAGGAGTATAGGGTGTTTTTGTTTAGTTTTGTTAATATAGGATTTTTGTGTCCTCTCCTTATGAAATATGCATGAAACTCCCACTTGTGTAAGATGTGGAGGCAAAGCTATGCTGTATGCTACCATCACTGAGGGGACATTTGGATGTGGTACCATGCTACCTTTGAAACAACTTCATTCATTCAACCCTACCCCTAATGTGAGGTTTGAACTCACAACCACAAGATCAAGAGTCACATGCTCTAACGAATAAACTAGCCAGGTGTCCCTGGAACAACTTGAATACACAGCTTCTGCTTTCTAAAAAGTCCCTTTTTGGGGGCACCTGGGTGGCTCAGTCATTAAGCGTCTGCCTTCAGCTCAGGTCATGATCCCAGGGTCCTGGGATTGAGCCCCGTATCAGGCTCCTGCTCGGTGGGAAGCCTGCTTCTCCCTCCCCCACTCCCCCTGCTTGTGTTCTCTCTCTTGCTGTCTCTCTCTCTGTCAAATAAATAAATAAAATCTTTTTTAAAAGTCTCTTTTTATTTGTTTACTTTTTACTATGAAAAATTTCAAACCTTCATAAAAATAGAAAGAATAGTACAAGGATCCCCATATACCCACCCTACCACTCACATTCAAGAAATGGTAATATTTGTCATATTTACTTTTTCTTCTTCTTCTTTTTTTTTTTCTAAATCATTTATAATGACAGACATCAAGACAATTTACCCCTGGGGCGCCTGTGTGGCGCAGTCAGTTGAGAATCCACTCTTGGTTTCCACTGTGGTTGTGATCGCAGGGTCATGGGATGAAGTCCTGTGTGGGGCTTGAGGTTCTCTCTCCCTCTCCCTCTGCCCCTCCCCACCATGTACGCACATACAAGCACTCTCTCAAATAAATACATCTTTTTTTAAAGGTGATTTATCCCTAAATTCTTCAATATGCTTCTTAAAAAAATAACCACATGTCATTATCACACCTGACAAAACTAGCAGTAGTTCCCTGGTATTGTCTAAATATTCTATACATATTCAATTCTCTAATTTCCTTGTAGGTTCAAATCAGTATTCTATTAAAGACCATTCACATTGCTTTTGTTCTGTCTCTTTTTTTATTAAAAATTTTTAAATTAATTAATTAATTAATTTACCTACCTGAGAGAGAGAGCAGGAGGAGGAACTGAGGGAGAGAGGGACAAGCAGAGCATGGAGCCCAACACGGGGCTCGATCCGATGACTCTGAGATCATGACCTGAGCCGAAACCAAGAGTCAGTTGCTTAACCCACTGAGCCACCCAGGCGCCCCTGTTTTGTCTCTTTTAATCCCGCCAGCTATTCCACCTCTTTTCCTTTTCTTTTTTTCCTTGTGGCATTTTCACTGAGTCATTGAAAAGACATGCCAGTTTGTATTATAGAATGCTCCACATTATGGATTTGCTTGACTATTTTTCTTCATGGTACCATTTAATATGACCCCTCTACCCTTCCTATATTCTGTAAATTTTTTAAAAGATTTTATTTATTCATTTGAGACAGAGAGAGAGAGACAGAGAGCACAAGCAGGGGGAGGACAGAGGGAGAGGGAGAAGTAGACTCCCCACTGAGCAGGGAGCCTGACGCAAGGGCTTGATCCCAGGTTCTGGAGATCATGACCTGAGCCAAAGGGAGATGCTTAACCATCTGAGCCACCCAGGCGCCCCTATATCCTGTAAATCTGAGGTGTGATTCATTCCAGTTAAACCTTTTTGGCAAGACAGTCAAGTCATAGGTGACACTGTGCTTCCTGTTGCATCACATCAAGAGGCAATGAATGCTTGTCCCTTAAAAGGAAACTCCTGAGAGGCAGAAACGTACCATTCCTCATTCGTCTTAAAAAAACACCACTGGAAGGGCACCTGGGTGGCTCAGTCAGTTAAGCGACTGCCTTCGGCTCAGGTCACGATCCCAGGGTGCTGGGATCAAGCTCCAAGTTGGGCTCCCTGCTCAGCACGGAGTCTGCTTCTCCCTCTCCCTCTGCACCCCCATTCTCCCACCCCCACTCATGCTCTCACTCTCTCAAATAAATTAATAAAATCTTAAAAAACAAAAACAAAAACAAAACACCACCGGACCAGAACTGTGAATGTCATTAACCCTCTCAGATGAACCTCAGTTTTCTTGTGAGAGATAAAAGCAATACTAACTCTGTAACTTCACAGGATTACGGGAAGGACCACAGGAGAAAATAATAACACGAATAACTACTATTTATTGAGCAATCACTATGTCAAGCCCTATGTAAGAGCTTTCCATTTACTGTTGTATCTATTCCTCAACTAACCACGAGAGATAGGTACAATTACTAGCATCTCTGTTATGCAGGTGAGGAAACACAGAGAAAGAGTGAAGTAATTTTGCATAGGTCAGACAATTGTTCAGAGGACAAGGCGGGATGCAAACTCCAGCACCCCGACCGCAGAGCCTGTGCAGGAAGTCACCCCGAGTACTACACAAAAGCGAAGTATCAACAGACAAATACCAGTCAGTTGTGTTAGGGGACAGAGAGGATGTTTTTTGTTTTTGTTTTTTTCTTTGTTTTTTTTTTCTGACTTTCACTGATGTTATTCTATTACTTTAATATCCACGAAATGAATAGGCATTTACAGGGGAACACATACAATATGGATATAAAATAACAATCAGAATCATTTATTACTTACCTGCTCTGGTGGTACTGACAACAGAATAAAAGGAATCACATCAACAATAATAAAAAAAACTTTGCCTAGAGGGAAATAGACATATGAAGTAACACCATAAACAGATATTCTGTATTTTCTTCTTTATAATTCTACTCCTTTTGTTCTGTTTTATTTGACATATGGCTCACTTCATAAAAATGTTTAAATATTGATTTCCAAATAGCTTCACTTACTCGGTCCTAAAACAATATTAAAGACCATGTGGTTTCTGGAAGGATCTGTTCTGCTGTTTCTGTAAAAAATGTTTTGCTTTGGTTTTTTCTTTTTAATTATTTATTTATTTAAGTAATGTCTACACCCCATGTGGGGCTCGAAGTCATGACCCCAAGATCAAGAGTCACATGTTCTCTGGACTGACCAGGCCAGGAACCCCTTTTAGGTTTTTTGAATCAAGAGAGTTAGTTGGTCAATTATACCCAAACATGATGACCATATGATTTCTTTTTAAAAAGGCAACCTAGGGGTGCCTGGGTGGCTCAGATGGTTAAGCGTCTGCTTTCGGCTCGGGTCATGATCCCAGGGTCCTGGGATCGAGCCCCCAATCGGGCTCCCTGCTCAGCGGTGGGCCTGCTTCTCCCCCTCCCTCTGCTTCTCCCCATGCTCATGTTCTCTCTCTCTCTCTCTCTCTGTATCTCTGTGTCTCGAATGAATACATAAAAAAATCTTAAAAAAAAAAGGCAACCTAAAGAGACACAACCATCAGTGAGTTAAACCTTTCAGATGAGCATCTGTCCTCTCCAAGGTGTGAAATCATACTTGGCAAACACTTTCTAACCCCCAGAATGCTCAGCGAGACCCATCACATTTTATGTCCACATACAGTAAAGGAGGCTGTGCAAACTGCATGCCCTCCTAAAACGTCTTTGCCACTCAAGTCACTGGTGTTTTTTTCCCTGCCTTTCCATTCTGCTTCAAATACCAGAAATACAAAGTGTTTATTTTTTTTAATTTTATTTATTTTTAGTAATCTCTACACCCAACATGGGGCTCAAACACATGACCCTGAGATTAAGAGACCCATGCTTTTCCAAACAAGCCAGCGAGGCAACCCCAGAAATACAAAATGTTTAATTTGGTAACTGCAATAATTCTAACCCTGGAAATACTTACTATAATTTACATAAAAAGTCAGTAAGATCTTTGGAATAGATTTAAAAATATATACATCAATCCAATGTGGGGGAGGGACACCAAACTTATAACAAGCTGTGGTAAGGTAACTATATCACAAAATTGAAAAGTTATAATTGTCTTTTATCATACCTGGATAGTAATAAAGAGAAAAAAATATTTCTTGAAAATTTCACGTAGCTTATTTCCACTTCAAAGCTCCTAAAGATGATCTTTTTGGGGGGAGGGGCTATACAGTGCTATTAACAATTACTAGCTGAAATGTATCAATGGCTTTCTATGTCTTAGGCACTTCACCTGCATTATTCCACTTAGTATTTGCAACTGCCCTATAAGGTAGCTGCATTTATTATCACCTACTTACAGATGAGAAAATTTAGTCTTACAGAGTTACACAGACTTAACAGTTACACACGTTAGGTGGCAGAGCCAGAAGTCAAACTCAGGACTGACTGCAGAGCCCAGCCTCCCCAGCTACCCGGCGGATGACAATAAATAACGACTACAATCTTCCTCAACTGAATTTCAAACCCTAAGAACATGCAAACTCTTAACTTAGCAGAATGCCTTGCGCTGAACCTAGAACAATGCAACACAAGAAACTAGATTGCAAAATATAGCTTTAGAGGCTGGGGCTCAGACTCACATTTCCTGCACCAGCAGCAGAAGAGGATTCTCACCACTCCCCGGGGGAGGGGGGCTCCTCTCCTTCCCACCCTCCTGAGCAGCCTGTGGGCGTTCTTCTTGAAGACTCTCACAGCCACACTGGTGTCTGCAGCTGCGTGGCATCCCTCCCCTTTCCGCCTCCCTTCAAAGCTCTGGTGGGCAGGGTGTCTTCTTTCCCATTCTCTGGGGTTTCACGCAGCAGCCAATCAATAAATATTTGTTGCATGAATAAATGAATGAACGAGTGAATGAGCAAACAGTTGTCAAACCAGTCACGGATGGAAAAGTACACAGAGGTGCATAAATAGTAAGCTGTTTGCCTAAAATAGCCTCAGCCTGACCAGAATATAAATTTCACTAAACTTCATCATTAAGTTGCGGAACATTTATTTATTCTGTCTTAAATATATTATTTACTTCACATTTCATACTTGGTCGCCTCAATATTATTCAACACTGCACTTGCTGGGTCATTGGGTCCTGTCACCTAATCTTTGATCCTCGTTTTCTCAATTATTAAAGGATGCTATTAAGCCATACCTCACAGGTTGTCCTAAGGATCAAACAAGGTCACGTGGGGTGGGGCTCTGTAAACTATACAGTGCTTTCTGATGCTGTCATCTTTGTGCATTTATTGGCCCCTGCTATTGTAGCCTTTGTGCATCTAGTTGGTGGGGTGGACCTATATGCATTATACAAGAAGGGTGGTGGTGTGGAGAGAATTCAGGGGTCCTTCACGCCCCCCACTAGAACAAAACACATTGTAGCCAGGGAAGGACTTTCATGAAGCCAGGCTCCTGTGGGTGGACCTATGGAAGGCCAGCAGCCAGACCACACCTTGAGGGAATCAAAAAAAAAAAAAAAAAAAAGGCCCCTGGAAGCCCCTGAAACCTTTGGAATTTCCTTGCTCTTTTCTTATCTCAATCACGTCCATAACCACTCTTCAGTCAAGATTCTGTCTAGACAGCCAGCCAACAACCAGATTGTATAATTAAGCCATTCAATCATCCTGGAGACTGTCATCACTTAGAAAAGTGCTGGGCTCGAGCACCTGCCCAGGTGGGCACATTCCAGTAATCATCAGGAGGCAGATGCCACCTTCCCCTCCCCACCCATCCTTTATGGGGCAAAGAAGAGGAAAACGAAACTCAGGTGAATTGTCTTTGATCCATCCTAATTAGTTTCTTCCTCCTTGTTGGGATTTACCTGAGCAAGTGAGACAATTAGTATTTGCCCAGGAAGCTCTGTTTCTCCAACATTGGGAGCTCAGAGAATTAACAGAGTGAAGCAGAAAGTTTGTCAGTAACAAACAGGGCTTCTTTCTTGGGTCTTCTTTACTTCCCCCTTCTGTATCCTCCCCCTTTGCTATTTGCTCCCTGTCACTGCCCTCTCCTTCCATCAGTGTGAAGAGGAAACCCTCTGAAGTGTCTGAGACAAACAAGCAACACGCCCCCCCAACCCCATTTTCTTCCTTCAAGATTCTTTGCACTAATTTTTAAAACAGAAATTTTCACAGAAAATTGTTTTGGTGGGTTCAGGAACATAAATTTTCATTCTCAGCCCCCAAGCAAACATTTCAACCAAAGATCCCTTACCTTTTTGAAAAAGTGTAAAGTAAATTTCTGTAGCAAAGAAAGACCTAGTATTTTCCTGGGCCTTCTTGCAAACAGAGGCCCCTTGGACAATATTTACATCTACGTGTGGGTGAGCTGAGACTGTGCTTGGGGCAGTTGGAATAAGAGAGGCATTGATAGATTCCAGTAAGGCTGGCGGATACTGAAGAGTAAGTATGGTGTAACTCGGAGAGGGAGCCCTGGGTTTGTGAAAAACGTCTAACATTTCTGAGCACTCGTGTGGACTAGGCACTGTGCTAAATGTTCTACAGATAGCATCTTTTCATTTTACCTTCATAACCACCCCACGGAGCAGACACTAGAGTTCCTGAGTGACAGCTGGGGAAACCGAGGCCTGGAGGGGTAAGGCACCTAAAGTCTCTTAGCTAATCAGTCTTAGAGCCAGGATCTTCACACAGGCCTCAGACTCCGGGCCCTTGCTACTCCTGTGTGGTCTGTGGACCTGCAGCACCGGCGACACGTGGGAGCTGCTTCTGATCTGCGTGGTAACAAGGGTGATGGGTGCACGCATTCTAGGGCTGCCCAGTATTGCTAGGGATACAGCTGCCCAGAGCACGCGCATGCGTTCTCATTCTGACCCTCCTGGGACCTGATGTTTACCTTCCCGAGGCTCAGTTGCTCATCGATAAAATGAAGATGGGCTCAAGATCACCGTTGAGAATTCAAGGAACTTTAGCAGCAGCTTTCTAAAGGTCTCTAGAGGGCTTTTTGAAGTTTGAGTAAGTGGCACTACATAAATGGTGGCAATCATTAAAAACTAGTTTACAAAAAGTTACTTTTGGAATAATAGAGGTGATGCACACTCGGTATGGGAAATTGGGAAAATGAAGGAAAGCTAAAGGAAACACAAAAAATTCTCCCATAAATCTGCTATCCTGAGATAACCCCAAAAACACTTAGCTGTATTTCTTTTTGGTGTTTTCTCTTCATGTATGTATGGTATAAATATCCTATTTTTTACCAAATAGGGATCATTCTGTGTGTATGCATTTGCATCCTGAATTTTTTTCCCCTTCACATTTACATGGGGGGCACGTTTAAAATACTTTCAACCAGTGAAGACACAAGCTGCTTCCCAGGGCTCAGACTCTGGATCAGAAAGTTCTTTCCATCTAGTTTTGATTCCTTACACTGCAAGGTAAGAAGTAAGATCGGAACTGCCCTGTGCTGAAGTATTTCAGTGGTAGACCCCATGTGTTTGGAGAGAGAGCCTCCTGGGGGACTGAGGGCAGATGCAGGAGACCCTCAGGGTTCAGTGGCTTTGGGGCCCTGCAGAGGACCCATGTTTGTGCTGGGCCATAGAATAACAGGCGGTCTTCCAACTGTGCAAGCTCCTTCACAGTTGGAATCGTCTGGTTTTTGTTTTTGCTTTTGTTTTTAAGTCTCTGTGCCCCAGAGCTCAGAACTATGCCTGGGCACAGAGCAGGTATCCAGTAAATCTGCTGGATGAATGAACGGATCAATTAATGAGTTAATGAGTGAATGAATACATGAATGAAGTGGAGAAGATGGGCAGCTGCCTACTGATAGAAATCAGACATCTCCTCCCACTCCTACCCTGGCCCCAAACAAACATGTCCTCTCTACGCTTCAGGTTCTACCATGAGATTATTTTTTTGCAGCAGTCTTCAGAGGGCATATTTTCTATAGCAAGCATCCCTGGGAGGGCTACCTGTTTGATTTAACAGCCTTTGCAAATATGCTGATGCTGGGATTTTAGGGAAGAGTTTTCCTACAGTTTGCCATAGTCAGTAATATTCTAGCCAAACCAGGTTGCTGAGCTGAGTTCTCTGTCCTTTCGAATATTCGAACATTGTGTCTTCATCAAGGCTATTTTCCCCAGGAGGCGAGGAAATTTTGCCTTTAAACCCCAAGGATTAGAGAGCAGTCAATGGAATCTTCCCAGTGAAAGGTCTTTGGAGGTGACATTGTTTCCCTTGGCAAGAACAGACTAATCTGGAATGGGAAAGAGCGTGACTCCCACAACTTGGAGATTTCTCTTGGAAGGACTAGTAAAAAACTAAATGGGGCAGGGCACACCTGACCAGAAGGTGACTCAGGAAACACGGGTTTGCTCCAGGTCATATCTTTTATGGAGAAATCTTACCCCAGTCAGCTCTTCAGTTGACAAGCAAGAGGTAGCATTTCTCACCACCTTCACAGCTATGTCCTCACTTCTCACCGGGATTCCTGCTGTGGCCTCCTGATCAGCAGCCTCTCTGCTTCCACCTGTGGCCTCTTTACCGCTCTGAATCTACAAATCATAAGTCAGATTAGGTCACTTCTCCGCTTAAGAGCCTCCAATGGCTTTCGAGCTCTGAGCAAAATCTAAACCTAAATAAATCTACAAGGTCCTATATGAGCTGACAATCCCAGCCATCTTTCTAATTTCATCCCGTTACTTTTCCCCTTGAACTGGCTCCTAGCTGTTCCCTAAATGTACCCAGCACAGGGGCCTGAGTGGCTCAATCAGTTGAAGGGTTAAGTGTTTGATTCTTGATTTTGGCTCAGGTCCTAATCTCAGGGTCCTGGGATTGAGCCCCACCTCAATCAGGCTTCCTGCTCAGTAGGGAGTCTGAGGATTCTTTCCTTCTGTCCCCCGCACAGAACCCCCCCCATACCGTTCCCACTCTCTCTAAAATAAATAAATAAATCTTTTAAAAAAATGTACCCAGCACACTTCTGCCTTGGAACATTTGCTCTTGCTGATCCATCTGCCAGAACAGATCTGCATGCTCCCACTTCCCCCCCCACCCCCCCCCCCCCCCCGCCCAGTTGCTTGCCTCCCTCCCCAACTCCTTTCTTTCTGCTAAAATGTCGCCTTGGTCTCCCCCTGACTAGCCCATCTAAATTAGTTATACCCTCTCCTCACCAAAATAAACCCTCCCTCCCTTTCCACCCTCTAACCCTGCCTTAATTTGCTTCATAGCACCTCTCACCACATGATACTCTCTATATTTGTTTATTTATCTCCTTCCCAACTAGAATACAGTCTCCATGAGAACAAACATGCTTGTTCAGTTTCATTCACTGCTGTTGAGTACCTAGAACGTTGCCTAGATCCTAATTTTTTTTTTTAGGTGAATATTGAATGAATCTTAAAGAACAACAATGGTATAATTTAGTTTTCTTTTTTACACTTTCATTATCACTTTTCCAATATAATACCCCTCTCTATTATTTTTTATTACAGGGCTTTTCATTTTAAAGAAAAATCCAAACTCGGAATGACTAGGTAGTTGTAAATAGATTCTGAAGTGCAATAAAACATGTAATGATTTTTTTCATTTGCTCCACAAACAAGGGTATGTAATTGCTGGGATCTGATTTTGCCTCATGCGCCTTGAGTTTCTTGGTTTATTTTCAGGAGGGCCAAATATCTTGTGTGTATATGCGAGAACATCTGGCCTTGTTTTTTCAGGTTTAGACACTTCGAGACAGGTTATTGGATATAAAGGTTAAATACCAGGGTTCAGGGGCGCCTGGGTGGCTCAGTCGTTAAGCGTCTGCCTTCAGCTCTGGTCGTGATCCCAGGGTCCTGGGATCGAGCCCCACAGCTGCTCCCTGCTCAGCGGGAAGCCGGCTTCTCCCTCTCCCACTCCCCCTGCTTGTGTTCTCTCTCTCGCTATCTCTCTCTCTCTGTCAAATAAATAAATAAAATCTTAAAAAAAATAAATAAATACCAGGGTTCAGAATGTTCAGAGATCTGAGAGATGACTTTTCTTAAAAAAAATTGAAAATTCGTTATTTCATGTAAAACTCAACATAATAGATATGCCATGTTTCAGTTTAGCTTACTTCAAAAAAAAGTCTAACTTCAGTGACAATGCAACAACTTTGGCCCCACAATATCCTTTACATCTTTATATTATTAAGTATGTAATATAATTTCATGAATGGCATCTGTCAAGTGACATGCCCAAGAAGAAGGAGAGAAGGCATTGCATGAGCTGCATGCATGCTGGTGGTTCTACCTCTGAAATGACACCTAGCTACTTCTGTCAAGCCCCTACATCAATATTTGTCAAACTTCACTGAGCAGAAAAGAATCACCTGGGGAATCTTGTTGAAAGTGTAGAGATTCCCAGGCCCCACCTTCAGAGATCCTGATTCATTACATTTGGAGAGGAGTGCAAAGTGGCCTTGTAAAGTCATTACTCTCCTCCTGAAAAATACTGCTAGATCATAAACCATCTGCAGGCAAGAACCACACCCATTCAGAACACACAATATGGTACCCCAATATAGCTGCCATGACACAGGGAGATGGCTCCTCAAAGATTTTGGCATTGAGACAATTCTTTCTCCTGGAATGTTCTAGGAACCAAGAAAGGAATCTCACCAGAAAGGAAGGAAGATAGGGGATCGAGGGGAAGCAAACACCCAAAGATATTTCACTTTATTTATGTATTTATTTTTAAAGATTTTATTTATTTATTTGACAGAGAGAGACAGCTAGTGAGGACACACAAGCAGGGAGAGTGGGAGAGGGAGAAGCAGGCTTCCCGCGGAGCAGGGAGCCCAATGCGAGGCTCGAT
>NW_027397063.1:129040230-129077375 GCF_003265705.2 Callorhinus ursinus | reverse complement strand
TTTTTTTTTTTTTTGAAGATTTTATTTATTTATTTCACAGAGAGAGACAGCGAGAGAGAGAACATAAGCAGGGGGAGTGGGAGAGGGAGAAGCAGACTTCCCGCAGAGCAGGGAGCCCGATGTGGGGCTCGATCCCAGGACCCTGGGATCATGACCTGAGCCGAAGGCAGATGCTCAACGACTGAGCCACCCAGGCGCCCCAAGAGAATTCTTTTTAATCTTGTCAAGATAAGCTTTAGGATGATAGATTCATAATGACACCTCCTTTTAAATTTTGAGTATATCTTGGACTATCCAATCAATTATAATGACCCCTTTGGACCCATTATGTTTTTTTTACTGCTCATTTCTGGTATTAGAACAGTGATAGGAAGGTGAGTGTAACTCCTCCATCAAAGAAGTCTTGTGGCTGATTTTATAGGATCTAGCAGAGCCCTGTAATGCCAACCTGTATACCCCAAGACCTGTTATCATCTGTGAAAATTATTCTGTTAATAGTTGTGATGGGGGTGGTATAATGTTTATGATGGCTTTCCCCTCCCCACCATTAATCCTATCCTTTATTTTCACTGTTTAAAAAACTCTCAAATGCATTTTTGCATGCATAGACACTCATTGTTAAAAAGAAACAAGCAGGGGCACCTGGGTGGCTCAGTTGGTTAAGAGTCTGCCTTCAGCTCAGGTCATGATCTGGGGATCCTGGGATGGAGCCTCCACGTTGGGCTCCCTGCTCAGAGGGGAGTCTGCTTCTCCCTTTGCCCACTCCCCCCGCTGATTGTGCTCACTCTCTCTGTCAAATAAATGAATGAATAAAAATCTTAAAAAAAAAAAAAGAAACAAATTAAACAGAAGTGCATCAGTGAAAAGAGAAGGTTCCACACCCAAAGGAGCCATGTTTCTAGGTTGGTGCCTATCATTCCAGACCATTTTCTGTGCATTCCAAAAAACGTCCATTAGGGCCAGAAGGGGACTAGTGGTCCACTTTACTCGCCAGAGCTGTGGCCAAAACCATTCCATCTTCTTTCTCTCTCAAAGACCTAAATGACTTCGGAAGGTCTTGACAGCTCTCTCTAGCCCTTGGCATCACTCCATGCTGCCATCAACCAGCTGCCTGCTTCCTGCACTTTATTCATTGAGGATTTAATCTCTCAGCTTATTGTCTTCCTCTCCATTTGACTCTCGTCCTCGTTCCTGGTAGTGGCAGCAAGTGCATCAGGGGTCTTTTCAGTACCCCAACTTGTCAGTAATTTGTCGCCCCTCCCCACTATCTACTCCCCCCACCCTTCTTCTTGCAGCTTTGACTTGGCAGCACCATCACTGCTCCAAATGCTGGTTTCAAATCCCCTGTTCATGGACCAGTGTCTCACGTCCTCTCCCGCCTCCTCTCTCTCACGTCATGCTTCCTTTCCCTCTGTTGCTTCTGTCTTCTGCTTGAACATACTAAGCCCTCTCCCTCTGCCCAAGAAGGTCCTCTTATAGCTCCCCATTAGCCGAATTATTCTCATCCTTCAGTATCTCTTAAAAATCTCACCTCTTCCAAGAAACTTTCCCTTCGCCACTCTTTCATCCCCCACTTTATTCTTTCATGGTCTCATCACAATCTGTAATTGTCTTGTTATGTATTTAATTATCATCTAGCACACCCACTAGAAGGTCACCTTCACTGTGGAATCCCCAGCCTCTATCCAGGGCCCAACATATAGACCTTGGTCAACAAATTTGCTGAACGAATAAAGAAATGAGGTCACACTTGATGTATTCGTTTGTGACTTTTTTGTTTTGTACTACATACGTACAATTTAGAAATCTTTCCATGTCAGAACATGAGACTGGCCACTTTAAAAAAATGTGACAGCGTCGTACATGTATATCATACTTGTATGTACCATGTGTACTTAATTGTGCCTGTACCGTAGGACATGTGGGTTTCTGTTCTTTTGTTTTCTACTATTAAAAAGACTGAGGCAACCAACTTTCTTCTACATGTATCTCTGTGCATACATGCAAACATTTCTGTAGGGTGGATTACTTAAAGCAGAATTGCTAGGTCAGAGGCTAGGAGCATTTAAAATTGTCATAGAGGGGCTCCTGGGTGGCTCAGTCGTTAAGCGTCTGCCTTTGGCTCAGGTCATGATCCCAGGGTCCTGGAATCGAGCCCCGCATCTGGCTCCCTGCTCCGCAAGAAGCCTGCTTCTCCCTCTCCCACTCTGCCTGCTTGTGTTCCCTCTCTCACTGTGTCTCTCTCTGTCAAATAAATAAAATCTTAAAAAAAAAAACAACTGTCATAGGTATTGCCAAACTGCCTTCCAAAAAGAGCTTTGTCACCAACAGCATGTGAGTTCCTACTTATGCACATCTTCACCAAAAATGTATTTTATCAACCTTTTAAATTTACCAATTTGATAAACAAAAATATATCTCATTTAATTTGTATTTCCTTAGTTAATGGTGAAACTGAGGGGCTCCTGGGTGGCTCAGTCAGTTAAGTGTCAGGCTTTGGCTCAGATCATGATCTCAGGGTCCTAGGATTGAACCCCGGGTCAGGCTCTACGCTCAGCTTGCTTTTCCCTCTGTCTCTCCTCCAGATCATGCTCCTCTCTCTCTCTGATAAGAACATACTAATCTTTTTAAAAAGATTTATTTATTTATTTGACAGGGAGAGAGAGAGCACAAGAAAGGGGAGTGGCAGGCAGAGGGAGAGTAAGAAGCAGGCTCCCCACTGAGCAAGGAGCCCAATGGGGGGCTCGATCCCAGGACCCTGGGATCATGACTTGAGCCGAAGGCACATGCTCAACCAACTGAGCTGCCCAGATTCCCCTAAATAAATAAAATCTTAAAAAAAACCACACACACAACAGTGAAACTATTTCCATTTATAGACCACTTGTTTGTTTTTAATATGAATGACCTATTATTATCCTTTGCCCATTTTTCTATCAAGATGCTTGTGTTTTCATTTATTGATTTATAGAATCTCTTTGCATGTTATGGGTAATGATCCTTTCTCTTTTTAAAAAATATTTATTTATTTATTTGAGAGAGAGGGAGAGAGCAAGCATGAGCAGAAGGGAGACTCTCAAGCAGACTCCACACTGAACATCGAGCCGTACATAGGGCTCGATTTCACAACTCTGAGATCAGGACCTGAGCCAGAACCAAGAGTCAGATGCTTAACTGACTGCACCACCCAGGTTCCCCAGTCCTTTCTTTACATAACTTTCACATATTTTCTCCTTGTCTGTTATTGGTCTGCTAACTTTGACTCTCTAAGGAGATTGGCAATACATAATTAAGGCTTTCTTCTGCTTCTTGTACTGATTTATTTATGTATTTATTTATTTATTTAAGATTTTATTTATTTATTTGACAGAGAGAGACACAGCGAGAGAGGGAACACAAGCAGGGGGAGTGGGAGAGGGAGAAGCAGGCTTTCCGAGGAGCAGGGAGCCCGATGTAGGGCTAGATCCCAAGACCCTGGGATCATGACCTGAGCTGAAGGCAGACGCTTAACAACTGAGCCACCCAGGTGCCCCTCTTGTACTGATTTAGATGATTTTCTCCCAAGCTAGTGATTTTCCTCAAGTATCTGGTAATGTTTGTTTGGGTTTTTTTTGTTTATTTGTTTATATTTGTAGATGTTGGTCTAGATTGAATAAGACACTCCTGTACCCCTGCCAGCCAGTACATGTTCTGACAAGGTGAGTTCTCGTTCCAGTGACTTGAGAGGGCAGGAAGTAGTACATGCAGCCAGGTGGCCTTTCCTTTCCAATGTCTTCTAGATATGGAGCTCCCTGTTCCCCATGGCAACAGAGCTTACCTGGGCCATTACCCAAGAAGTAGTGGGTCCAGTCCCCCCGCAGGGAGTTTTACGCAGGGAACCTTCCTTTTTACAATCAGGTTCTGACAGGTTTTCCTGAGGGCAATATTCCAGAGTCAGCCTCTGACAAGCAAAGCCTAGTTTTGCTGCCTTTTAATAAATTGTCAAGTTGACTACCCAGTGCTTAGTCCTTCCCCCAGCTCTTGCTGCCTCTTTTCTTGGGGGTTTTTCCATGATGCTTCTGGGAAATTTCACTTTTGGGGAAGATGCTTTCTTTGGGTTCTATAGGGCTGAGTCCAGTTTTGTGAGATTTTACTGTTCCTCTTGCTTCAAAATCCCTTACTGCTCCCATATGTTGGTGGCACCCCGTCCACCTCCCAGCATTGCACAGGCTCATGTGAGTGCTGTAATTTCTCTGCCACTTCAGTGGGGCTTAGGTAGAGAAGAGATAGAAACACATGCTTAGTCAGCCATCATGAACCAAAAGCCCCTAGGAGATGTTGAACTTTGCAAATGAGCTATTTGTACCTAAAGTAGGATAGAGAACATTTAAAAGTACAGTGACAGCAGGTAGCTCCATAGCTCAGAGGTTAGAGCACTGGTCTTGTAGAAGTATAATTATGGAGAACAATACCACAGTGACGTTTTTCTAAGCTAAAAAAAAAAAAAAAAAAGCCAGCCTCAAAATTAAAATGACATGATTTAGTGGGAATTCCTTTCAGTACATTTCCAAAACAGATGGCCCACCCAGACCCTAATGTATATTATAGTCTTCCCTGCCTCACCACACGGGTTCGGGTTTGAAAGTCCCTGGAGGTGAAGACACTGATGCCACCTGGATTAAAAATTGCACCCCACAAATTGACAAGGAATTCCTGAGGTGTGACCTCCCTGAGGAGTAGAGGGGCTAATGGAGAAGCAGAAGACAGACACCTCTGAAGGACTTCTACCAGATTCTTGGCTCCCTGAGAGGCAGGGATGCAAGCAGATTCCTTTCTATGTGCACAGAATCTGCATAGTGCCTGGCCACCGAATAGATACACAAAACACCTCACAAATGGGGCAGTTTAATTTATGACTGGGTTGCAGATTTGTGAGCAAAATAAATGTTGTTTTAGACCACACTATGTCTTATGGTCATTTTTATGCAGTAATAGATAACTAGCACAGACATACTGAGATTCTATTAGCTTAACGGTCACTGGGTAGAAAGCAAATCTCACAGGGAGAAAGACAGGGAGGGGAGAGATTCCTGGCTCCAGAGAGAGGAATGTGGGGCTGCGCAGGAGGCAAGAACTGCTGGGCTGGGGTGCGTGGGTCTGTGACAGTCAACTGGAGGAAGGAGGGTGCTAGGTGCAAGGGAAAGACTGACCAGCGGGAGCCCATTTTCAGCTCACAGACCCAAGGAAGCGGTGTTCACTTCCCCTGTGCAGAGATGTTCTGTTCAGCCCTTTGTATCAGAATAGCCAGTATCTATAAAGCTTTTTTTTATGTGCTAGCTACTCGATAGGCCTCCGCATCCATAATCTGTAATCCTTCCAGCCACTCCAGTAGTAGGTATTATTTTATTTTTTTTATTCCAATTACGGGGAAATTGAGGCTGAGAGACTCTAAGCAAGCTGCCAGAGATCCTGGGAGTTGGAGGTGGCAAAGCCAGGATTCAAACGGGAGTCTGTTTAATAATGAAACCTCTAGGGCTCTTGGGTGGCTCAGTCGATTGAGCGTCTGCCTTCAGCTCGGGTCATGATCTCAGGGTCCTGGGCTTGAGTCCTGCATTGGGCTCCCTGCTTGGTGGGGAGTCTGCTTCTCCCTTTGTCCCTCTCCCCTGCTTGTGCTCTTTCTCTCTTGCAAAAGTAAATAAAATCTTAAAAAAAAAAAAATGAAGCCTCTATTCATTGCTGACCACTTTGACAAGTTACTGAATAGCTCTTGGCCTCAGTTTCCTCATTTGTAAAAGGGGAATAGTAATGGTTCTCATTCTGGAGAGAGGATGAAATAAAATAAGATGTGTTAGACCTAAGCTGTGTGTGATGACAGCCACTACCATATGTGGCTATAGAGTGAAACATGGCCGGTCCAAATTGAGACATGCTAAGTGTAAAACACATACCAGGTTTCATAGAGCTCATGTAAAAAAAAAAAAAAAGATTGCAAACTATCTCATCAGCTTTTTATATTGATTACATGTTGAAATGACAGTGTGGTTTAAAAATGTTATTAAAATGAAGCTTACCTAGGGACGCCTGGGTGGCTTAGTCCATCAAGTAGCTGCCTTCAGATCAGGTCATGATCCCAGTCCTGGAATCGAGCCCCACATCAGACTCCTTGCTGAGCGGGGAGCCTGCTTCTCCCCTGCCTGTCATTCCTCCTGCTTGTGCTTGCTCTCTCCCTTTCTCTCTGTGTGTCAAATAAATAAATAAAATATTTTTTAAAAAATGAAGCCTACCTGTTCCTTTTTAACTTTTTAAAATAGGACTGCTGAAACTATGTGTTCTTACATATGTGGTTTGCATTGTATTTCTACTGGACAAGCTCTGAGTTAAACCCTTAGTGTGGGAACATTAAGAGGTGGCCGTTATTACTGAGAAGGCTCAGCTTAGCATGTCCCTTATCAGCATGTCCTGTATTTGTCACTCTACCATTTCTTTCTCTTCCTTGGTTTGGATACTTTTTTTATATGACCTCATTTATTTTTTTAAGATTTATTTATTTATTTGAGAGAGAGAGGAGGGGGAGGCGCAGAGGGAAAGGGAAAGAGAGAATCCCAAGCAGACTCCATGCTGAGTGTGGAGCCCAATGTGGGGGGCTCGATCCCACGACCCTGAGACCACAACCCAAGCCTAAACCAAGAGTCAGATGCTTAACCAACCGAGCCACCCAAGGTGCCCCTCTATATGACCTCATCTAATCCACACAATAGCCATTCCACAATTTTATGATTGTCAAAAAAATCCTCTTTCCCATATTTGCTGATATTCTTTCTCCTAGTCAGTCTCCCTACAGTTAGTGGTGAAAGCATTCTGTGAAAGGGGCACATGGGCTTTTCTGTAAGAGCAAAAAGGAGGGGTACCTGGCTGGTTCAGCTGGTAGAGCGTGTGACCCTTGATCCGGGGGTTGTGAGTTTGAGGCCCACACTGGGGGTAGAATTTACAAAATACAATACAATACAATAGCAATAAGGAAAGGGAAGCTGGGAAGACAGCTCTAGTCTTGAGAGGCAGGGAGCTGGAGAGGACAGTGCTAGAAAGAAAGAAGAAAGAAAAATGTCTAATTGCTGGGGCCTGAGGACCAGGTAAAGTAGAGACAGCCTCTTTGTAGGAGGAAGGTCTGGGTACCTTTCAGCTAATCGTAATCCGAAGAGGTCCATGTCAGGACCTCCCAGCCAGCAAGCTGGGCTCTGAGTGGAGGGCTAGAGCTGCATGCCGAGCTAAGTCCTTCCTGTAAATCCAGATGAGCTGTTGTGAAAAGCAGATGAAGCTAACTCCTGTTCTCATCAGGCTCATGGCTGCCCCAAGATTTCAGGTAATGACCCATGGGTTCACGATCAGGGCTACGGCAATATTAACGTAAAAGAGAGATTTTTACATAAAATTGTTCTTCCCACAATCTGAGACTGTAATGTTCAGAAAACTATGAACACCATTATTCCTCATAATTCTCAGTCTTACAAAATTGGATTCTTTTTGTTAGGTGATAATAGGGGACGCTGCTCGGTTTGTATGTTCAAGATACTGATTCTAATTCCCTGCCACTAGGAGAACAAAGTGGACTTTTCTAGAATGAATCATGCTTTACAGAAAGGAATCACATGCTTTCCTTGGGAAATTTGCAACCTCACACTCAGTCCCAAAGGGACAAAGGATAATGATTTCATGTTGTCTGGCTACTCACTCCCTAGTGGTTCTGAAACATGGGTTTTCCTTTGAAAGGAAAGATGCCTTGTCCTTTCTAAAGGACATCACACGGCTCTCTGTGGCATGGTTCAGCCCTGGCATCCACCACAAAGACATTTGTGTGTCCTTTGGGGCTTTGTGCCAGGCATGCAGACTGTCCAAACTTTCTGCCCATCTGCCACATGGAGGGCAAAGCCCCGGCTTCTGCCAGCCTAAGGCAACAGGAACACTGTTCAAGAACACGGACAGTCATTGCTCCTGTCTCAAGCAGCCCATGCACTGCCTAGGTATGAGCCTCAGGTCACCAAACGCCCTCTGGCTGCCTGACTCCGGGCATTTAGGTACAGTGGAGTGAGGTTAAAACAAGGTGTGGTCTGATGAGCATGACATGGGGCTGATGAGGAATGTCTTCTTTGCTGGGGTAGCCTTGACAGTGGTGGCAAATTCTGTGGGCTGAGCGGTGGGGCCTTTGTAACAGTGCCTGAGAAAGCTACCTCCTCCCTGCACCTTTTTGATCCCAAAGTTGAGGATCCCCGTGGGCGTCCCCAAACTGGGGAAGCCATTCATCTAGAAGTTACGAGAGTTGGCTTTGGAGAGACTTGCAGTTCTCATCTTGGCTCTGTTAGTTACTTACTACCCGTGTAGCCTTTGGCAAGTTGCTTTTCTTTCTGCCCCCACAGAAGCCTATCCTAAGGAGAGGAGTCAGGGCAGTTGGTTATTTGAGAGGTACAGGGACAGGCCGGAGAAAGGGGAGGGCAGGCAGCTATCTTACTCCATTCAGGCTGCTATCACAGAATACTATTTACTGGGTGGCTTATGCACAACAGAAACTTATTTTTCACAGTTCTGGAGGCTGAGAAGTCCAAGATCGAGGTGCCTGAAGATTCAGGATCCGGTGAGAGCCTGCTCTTGGCTCACAGATGGCTGGCCATCTTCTTGTGTTCTCACGTGGCAGAAGGGGTGAAGAAGCTCTTTGGGGCACCTTTTTTAAAATTGAGGTATAACTGATATATAGCATTGTATTAGTTTTAGGTGTACGACAGAATGATTTGATATATGTATATATTGGGAAAGATGACCACAATAAGTTTAGTTAACATCCATCACCACATATAGTGACAAATTTTTTTTTTGTTCTTGTGAGAATTTTTAAGTCTACCCTCTTAGCAACTCTCAAATACACAACAGAGTATTGTTAGCTATGTTGTTAACTATGCTGTACACTATATCCCTAGGACTTATTTATCTTATAACTGGACATTTGTATCTAGGTCCTCTTTTATAAGGGCACTCATTCCATTCATGAGGGCTTCACCTTCATGACTTAATGCCTCCCAAAGGTCCCACCTCCAAATATCATCACACTGGGGATGAGATTTCAACATATACATTTCGGGGAAGGGACATAAACCTTTAGTTTATGGAAGCAGCCAATAAATGTGCATTTTTAAAAAAGATTTTATTTATTCATTTGAGAGAGAGAAAGAAAGAGCAAGAGCAGAGTGGGGGAGGAGAGAGGTGAGGGAGAGGGAGAAGCAGACTTCCTGCTGAGTAGGGAGCCCAAGTCCAGGCTTGATCCCAGGACCCTGAGATCAGGACCTGAGGTGCAGGTAGACGCTTAACTGACTGAGCCACCCAGGTGCCCCAATAAAGGTACATCATTAAGTCAGCTACCACAGTGGGCAACTGAAGCACCAACCTTCAGGGTAACGCCAGGAAGTGGTATAGAGGGGCGCCTGGGTGTCTGCCTTTGGCTCAGGTCACGATCCCAGGATCCTGGGATGAGTCCCGCACAGGGCTCCTTGCTCAGGGGGGGGGAGTCTGCCTTTCCCTCTGCCTGCAGCTCCCCCTGCTTGTCCTCTCTCTCTCTGACAAGTAAATAAATAAAATCTTTAAAAAAAAGAAAGAAAGTGGTATAGAACACAGAGCTCATAATCATCCTGGCCAAGAGGCAAGGGAGCTGGGGTACTTATACCCCACACACATCAGGCACGTGTGAAGAGCCTCTCAGGGGGGGCAGTCAACTCTCAGGCATTTTTGGCCTGTCACATTCACGGGCAAAGTGGATTTTCACAGCCTAAAGTTTCACAAATGTACAAAGACACAGGGGCTAGCCTTTGGGAGCCAGTCTAGGGTGCACCGAAATGTTCAGGGGATCTGGGTGGAGCAATGGCAGCATTTGTTATACCCTCTAAGAATCATGTTTTATTTTGAAAGGTGAGTGTGATCATAGCTCTTATCTTGAGAGGATGGATGAGATAAAATATTAGGTCCCTACTATAACGAGCATCTGGTAGCAGTGCTTATTAAATGCTGGCCATTTTTATTGGGGTTGCTCAGCTTAGCAGTTTTTGCCCTCTGATTCTATCTGCAGTTCCATCATTTCTTTTATTTCCTTGGGAGTCCCTGAGGCTTTGTACCTCAGCACAAACATGCAGGTCTAAAGGGAGGATCTTGTGCCTTGTCTTTGTTTGTCCCCAGTTTTAAGGATCTCACTGTCACCTTGTTGAATTGAGATGCAGCAAGTCAAAAATTCAAGGTAGTGACCAGCAAGGAGTGGCTTCTGCTTGGCACCCCTCTGCCTGCCCAGTGTCTGATGGGGGAGGTGCTGCTTACAGGCCAGGGGTGGCAGCCCCTTATTTATGTGCTGGGAAATCAAAGGGTAGAAAGCTTCCTTGCTTCCCAAACAGACTGCATCACTGGTTGGGCCTCAGAGAACCTGCAAGGAGGTTTGTCCAAGGGAAGGAGAAAAGCAGGATAGAGGTGGGCTTTACTATGCTACGGTATCACTAGTTTCTTCACCGCACAGTCACAAAGCCTTGGCTTAAATACAACTGTGCGGCACCTGGGTGGCTCGGTCGGTTGAGCGACTGCCTTCGGCTCAGGTCATAATCCCGGAGTCCCGGGATCGAGTCCCACATCGGGCTCCCGGCTCAGCGGGGCACCTGCTTCTCCCCTCTCGTGCTGTTTCTCTCTCTCTCTCTCTCAAATAAATAAATAAATAAAAATCTTTAAAAAAAATAAATAAATATCAACTGTGTATATATTATATATATTATAATATATAAATAAAATATCAACTGTGTGTATATTATATATATTATAATATATAAATAAAATATCAACTGTGTGTATATTATATATAATATATATAATATACACACATATGTATATATATATAAAGTTACATATATAAAAATTACATCACATATACATTACATCACATATATAAAAATTGCTTTACATACATATACATTTCACCATATGAAAGGGAACACAACATGCCTTAAAATTTCATATACACAATTATTTATATATAATTATTTCTGCATGGGATTTATGAGTAATTTTTTCTTTTACTGTGCTTATTCTACCTTTTCTATGGTGAACATGTAAATATACATAGTACTTAAATAGTACAAAATAATAACTGTTTTTAAAACTACATCGAGGCCGGCAGACCTAGAAATGTAACCAGATATAAGCGGTTTTTTGTTTCGTTTTGTTTTAATTTGGAAAGCAATGACCTAAAACACCCATTGACTCCCCTTCTTGGACTGCCTTACTCATGTGTTTGTGGTATCTGGTGGCCTCATCTTTCCTAGAAGGAGGCACTGAAAACACGATTGGATCAATGTCCTTATTCCAAGCTACTGTGAAATTATTAGAAACCGAGCCTGTATTCTGTTAGGTGATTAAAAAACAAATTTTTTTTTGCAGTAAAATAGGTAATTTTAATAGTTAAATCAATTCAAAATTATGAAAATCAAGCAAATCATAGAATGGAAACTACCTTTTCGAATATCTGAGCCATAAACATGTGTTTTTTAATTGTATGTTGTATTTTATCATTTTTCTAGCACTCAAAATTAATAAAGTGACCGAGTGTGATAAATACTTGGAAGTTGCATGAGAAATATATTTTTGTTGGTATGCCTCTTTTCCCTTCCTTTTGACAATTCATGATGGGGACAATGAAGATTAGTCATAAGGGAAAGTGAATCGGTGAAACCAAGTACATTCACTGTCATATAGCACAGCTTAACCATGCCCCCAGGGTGGGTACTTACTTGTCAGTATTCTCTCAGTTCCTTTTAATTCCAGTTTTATCCCGACAATCCAAAGAGTCAGTCCATGAGAGATATTCAACTAAAAGAAAAAGCAATCATCATTTGAAAAGCACAAAATATTGAAACAGGTTTTGTAACAAAAATCTATGCATTAGCCTGTATATTATTTCAGTTCTCTACAGTTGAATATTCTAGACTCATTAGCTCTACTGTTTGCAAGACAGTTTAACAACTGTTTGGTTTCCGTGGCCAAAATGATTATATTCTATCCTTGATTCTCATATGGCTCTCTCTTGTGTTCAGCTTACAAAATTGATAAAAGAAGTAGCTAATATAATGGACAGAATCAGTACTTCAGAATTTGGGGACTTTGGAACCTGTCACCCCAAAAAAGCAATGAGCTCTTTGGGTAGGAAGTATCATAAATTATATATATATAGCTTTCTATCCTCCCTGGACTAAGTAGAGATTGAATGAATGAGTGACAAAAATTGCAGCTGACATCAAAAAATGATTTCATGAATTAGTTTTGTTAGACCTTAAAAACACCATATGCTATTATTAAATACAAAGAGAAAAATGGTAGTTTTACAGTGGAGAAACCTGGCAGACACTATCTGAACGAAGTGATTAAAGTGGACATCATCAGTAATGGGACAAATTGATGTGATGCATCAAGAAGGACACCATCACTTGTGGGCTATTCCTGCCAGAAATGTATAACCTGAATCACGAGGAAACATCAGACAGACCCAAACTGAGAGACGGTCTACAAAACAGCAGGCCTATACTCTACAAAAATGGCAATGTCAGGAAAGACCAAAAAGAAAAAAAGAGAAAAAGAAAAAGAAATTTAAAGGCTGAAAGACAGTTCCAGATTAAAGGAGCATAGACTTGACAACTAAATGCATTGTACAATCCTAGATCCTGAATTGAGAGGAAAATTGTTGTAAATGACATTGTTGGGAAATTGGCAAAAATTGAATGTGGACTGTAGCTTAGATAATAGTATTGCATTAACGTTAAATTTCCTCAATTTGATAATTTTACCAGAGTTATGTAAGATGTCTTTGTTTTTAGGGAATACATGCTGAAATATTTGGTTGGCATAAATAGTTCAGAAAAAGAAAAAATATATATAAATGTGTGTGTGTATACATATATATATTCCCATAAGCCCTAGTGCAGTTTTTAAAAATTGAGGTGAAATTCACATAACATGAAATTAACCATTTAAAAGTGTACAATTCAGGGGCATTTAATACATTCACAGTGTTGTATAATCACTACCTCTATCTAGTTCCAAAACATTTCACCAGCCCAAAAGAAAATCTCACACCCAATTTTTTTAACTTTTTCTTTTTAATGTAAGCTCTATGCCCAATGTGGGCTTGAACTCATAACCCCAAGATCAAGAGTCTCATGCCCTACCAGCTGAGCCAGGCAGACACACTGAAAACCTCATACCCATTAAGCAGTTACTTCCCGTTTCCATCCTCCCCCTGAGTCCCTGGCAACCACCACTTTACTTTCTGTATCTATGGATTTACCTATTTTGGATATTTCATATAAATGGGATCATATACTCTATGGCCTTTTATGTCTGGCTTCTTTTATTTATCACAGTGTTTTTGAGGTTCATCCACACTGTAGCATGTATCAGAACTTTATTTTGGGGCACCTGGGTGGCTCAATCGGTTAAGCGTCTGCCTTCGGCTCAGGTCACGATCCCGAGGTCCTGGAATCGAGTCCTACATCGGGGTCCCTGCTCAGCGGGGAGTGTGCTTGCTTCTCCCTCTGCCTCTGCCCCTCCCTGCTGCTCGTGCCCTCTCTCTCTCTCTCAAATAAATAAAATCTTAAAAAAAAAATTATTTCTTTTTACGGTTGAATAATATTCCATTATATGTATACACCACATTTTGCTTATCCATGTATCCGTTGATGGATCTTTGGGTCGTTTCCCCCTTTTGGCTATTGTGAAGTCTTCAGTTCTGCTGGGCATATACCTAGGAATGGAATTGCTAGTTCATATGGTAAAGTTATGTTTAACTTTCTAAGAAACTGCCAAATTGTTTTTCCAAGTGTCTACATCATGTTACTATTTGTACTGTTCTTTGAAATTATTTCAAAGTAAAAAGTTAAAAAAAAAAAAGTGTGTGTACCCAGGCGGAAGGGAAAGGAAACATAAAATCACAAAAGTAGGAGAGTGGGGACAGATTCATCCAACGGGGCGGGCCTGCCTGTGGACTGAGAATGTTCAGGTGCCAGGCGGGAGCACCAGAAGGGGAGATGTGGGAGTGGAAATTTCTTTAAGGGATGACACAGTTTGAAAGTGCTACCACAGCACTTCCATGACCAGAAACCCAGCCCCGGATGGAGAAAACCACAGTGTGCCCGGACTTTCTCTTCTCTTTTGGGGCATCATTAGCAGCTCTACGTGGGCACAACTGCTCTGAACGCATGAGTGAGCGTGTTTTGGAACTTAGCTTTTATAAATGGGCATCCATGGGAAACTGAAATTTCCCTTACAGAACTCTGCCTAACTGCCATGTTACCGGGACCGTCATGTGTAAAAAAAGGATAATGCTCATCTCATGTGATTGTTCTGACAGTGAAAGAACACAGTTGTGGCAAAAGTCTAGCAAAGGCTGTAAAGCATGGACAGACCCTGAGGATTAGAATTAAGTCCTCTAAATTCAGTGCCCACCAGCCTTGCTAGTTACTCCTGCTGTTCAGAGTGTGGCTCCCCAACCAGCCACACGGGGACCTCCTGGGAGCTTGTGAGAAATGCAGACTCTCAGGCCCATCCAGCTGGCTGAACCAGAGTCTGCATTTCAACAAGATCCCCAGGTATTTGGCATGCCCATCAAAGTTAAAGAAGAGCTGCTGTGTTTCTTAAACTTTTCTAATTTTAGCAACCATCTGTGACTGGTTATTAAAGATTCCACTTTCCCATGCCCTCCCACAGTAGAGCTGAATTCAATGAGTCTAGGGTGAGGCCCTGGAATGTGAATTTTTAACAAGCCTCCTGGTGAGTCTTCTGATCAGGTAATTTTAGTAAGCAATACTTTAAATGCATAGTTTTAAAGACAAAGGGGGAAATGGATCTGCTAGAAAGAGAGAGAGTGTAAACACCTGTTAGGAGGACTGAGTATTATTAGCTCAAGGATCTCTGAAATACCCTGGGGTTTCAGGAGGGACTATCAGCCTCAGGGTCTGACACTTTTCTCCCACTGCAGAGAGAGCTTTGCTGAGACTCTGCTCTCCGCCAAACACAATGTTCTTCCACCTTAATCCTAATACTAGAGAGAACCATACTGTTGCTCCTGAAAAGAAACGAGCTCTGAGAAGGTAAGTAGTGGCCCACGGTCCCTCAGCCAGTAAGTAATATTAGGACCTGAATTTGGACCAGTTTCTTCCTGCCTGCCGTGATGCCCAGCAGCCTGGACCCATCACGTATACCTGATCCAATGTGGCAGCCTGAGCCCGCCAGGACCCTTCCCACCTGGCTTCCTTCCACCTTCCTTTCTGTCCTCTCTAGGCCACTGCGGGCGTCGAAGCCGAGAACGCTCCTATTCTTTTGCGCTGAAGGGCTTGGTCTGGCTCCCTGTCCTGGTTACCTCACTTTTCTAAACCTGAGTTCCCTTCATTGTAAAATGGGAATGATTTGAGGGCAGTGTGAAAGGAAAGGATATTCTGAGGATGAAAGAAAAAAACTGTGGGCGCCTGGGTGGCTCAGATGGTTAAGCGTCTGCCTTCAGCTCAGGTCATGATCCCAGGGTCCTGGGATCGAGTCCCGCATCGGGCTCCCTGCTCCTAGGGAGCCTGCTTCTCCCTCTGCCTCTCTCTCTCTCTCTCTGTCTGTCTCTCATGAATAAATAAATAAATAAATAAAATCTTAAAAAAAAAAAAAAGAAAAAAACTGTGAGGATTATGTATAAAACACATGAAAGTTCCTGGCACATAGTATGTGCTCAATTAATGGTCGCTGTTTCTGTCACTGTTTTATTGTACGGGCAGCAGTAAACGACATTTAGAGATGAAAACGAAGCAGCTACTAGCTTGTGGTACCTACTTGTTCAGATGGAGTAGGAGTAATTCCTCAATGACAAACTTGCCCGTAATTTTGGTATGTCTGCTGTCAGGCAATTTTGGTTTGCAAGATGTATTTGCTTCCTGGAGCTCCTGTTTCAAATTGCCACAAACATGGTGGCTTAAAACAACAGAAATTAATTCTCTCACAGTTCTAGAAGCCAGAAGTCCAAAAGTGAAGCATTGGCAGGCCTGTGCCCCCTCCAGAGGCTCTGGGGGAGTATCCTTCCTTGCCTCTTCAGCTTCTGGTGGCTCCTGGCATTCCTCGACGTGTGTGTGGCAGCATAACTGCAGTCTCTGCCTCCTTCCTCCCTGGGTCTCTCTGCGCCTTCTCCTTTTCTCTTATAAGGATGCTTGTCATTGGATTTAGGGTCCCCCTAGATAATCTAAGATGGTATCATCTCAAGAGCCTTAACTACATCTTCAAAGACCCTCTTCTAAGTAAGGTCCCATTCGAAGGTTCCAGGGGGTAAGATGTGCACACGTCTTTTTTTGGAGCCAGTGTTCAGCCCACTACACAAGGCCTGGACTGGCTCTCATTTCCTCTGTCCCAGGAGAAAAACAGTTTGTGTTAAGGAGACATTTGGGCAGGAAATGGAACCAGAGAACAGCTCAGCTCCATTGTTCTTCCTCAAGCAGCTCCTGCTGCTTCTCATGGTTTCCCTTCTCCCGACTTCATGACCCTCGAGATCCCAATACTGTGGCCCAGGTCAGTCCAGGTTTCCCAATTCAAACTTCCAAGTAACGGAAGGTTGTTGGCCAGCCTGGGGACAGGCTGATCTCAGGTGAGGTGTCGTTCTCTGGGTCAGTCCCCTCGAGGTCTTGAGGCGGTGCAGGGAAGGGGAGGGACCACGGCCTCCCAGCCCCACTCCTTCAGGCCTCTCCAGTTGACCTAGTGGAGCAACAGCTTCTCTTAGAAGGAGGTTATTTGAGCAGACATCCCTTGCACGGGCCCTTGGAGGAGAGTGCGGGGGATCCCGGGTTCCACATTGTACCTGAGACTGTGCTTCCCTATATGGAAGTGCCCATGCTCCTTTTTATAAGGCAGTCACATTTCTGGGGAGACATACAGCATGCATCCTGGAGGTGTGGTATAAGGGAGGCTCTGGTGATGGTATAATCCCAATAGCAGTCCCAATCTTTCTAACAGGACCGAAAAGGAGTCCTCAGTTCTGCCATCATTGCACGGAGGAGGAAATCAAGGCTTGTAGCAGCTCAATTACTCACCGAAGGTCACCTGGATCCTAAGCACAGCAGCAGAATGCGTCCACAGCCTTTTCCGCTGCAATTTCTCTGTAACGGCTGTTTTCGGTAATGCCACACAGTAGTCATCCCTTTGGAAATCAGGCTGGAATTAACATAAAGCCAAGGGCACCATATTAGAAAAGAGAGCAACTCTGATTTAGAATGATAATAAATGTGAGGCAGGAGAGACAGATGTGTGAAAATAAGTGCTGGGAAATGTTGCCCACTCCAGCAAAAGTGTTTAAAATCTCATATTCATTCAATCAATCATTTTTTCTCTCTTCTGGTAGTATCACTGAGGGCTTGTTGCCCATACAATATATGAAGGACATTCGTTAACGTTATTTATCTTCCCCAAGTTGGGGATTAACTGTGGGGGGCTCCATGGAAAAGACCCTCAGGGAGCTAGGAGATCCCTGTAAACACTGGCAGATGCAACCACTCAGCTTCAGGGCCAGGAATGGGGAAGGAGAGTGCCTGTGCTAGGGGAGCAACAAACCACCAACCTCCTCTTCCGCAGTAGATGAGAAAGCGAACTGGGGCCGAAGGGGCTGCTTGGAGTTTATACAGAGGAATCTGCCTGCCATTCACTCCCATTTCCCAGGTTTGGCTCAACACCATGATTCATGGAATCTGGGACCCTCAGGAAATGGCCACTCTGGGAGCCTTCTCTTTTCCCAATTCACTATACACACTCTTAATTTTCAAGGAAAAACTTAATTTTGAAAGTAATGAGGTAGGAGCACCTGGGTAGCTCAGTTGCTTAAGCGTGGGACTCTTGATTTTGGCTCAGGTCATGATCTCAGGGTCCTGAGATGGAGCCCCGCTTTGGGCTCCCCTCAGGGGGAGTCTGCTTGGGATTCTCTCTACCTCCTTCTCCCTTTGCCCCCCCCACTTGCTCTTCTCTCTCTCTCTCTCTCAAATAAATAAATAAAAATTAAAAAAGAAAGCAATGAGGTAATCTTTAAATGAATTGCATTTCTTTAAATGAATTGTATGGCAGCCCTGGCTCCATACAGAAGGCTCAAGGCCATGCAACCTGGCTTCTGAATCATTACAGATACAGGAGGGCCTTGGGTCTGCACTATTTTTTTCCATTTCTTTTTTCTTTCTTCACTTTTTTTTTTTTTTGCACCTTCAAATGCACCTTTGCGGAAGGAGATTCGAATTCCACCCGCCCAACTCAAGGATGTCATTAGGACCTCCACGGGCCTGCTGGGCTCTGTTGGCCGGGTGTGCTAAAAATAACTGGGTAGGTTAAAAAAAAATGTTGAGACAGTTTTAGGGGCTCTTGTGGAAAATGAAACACAGAAGCTGGGCCCTGGGTGGTTCTATTTAAAGATGATCACCATCTCATCCCTTCCTGTGGATTTCCATGTGAAGACTTCATTCCCCCAGTGAGCTGGCTGAGGGCGGGGGTGGGGTCTGATCTGCATTAGGACTCACTCCTCCCATGACCCTCTGCACCGCAGTTGCCCAGAAAAAAGGAGCGCACGGGTCTGACCCATAGCTCAGTTCTTTAGATCCACGATTGTCCCTTTGAAATGAGGAAAGAGAAAATAAAGTTTTCAAGGCCAATTTCACAATTTTATCTTCTGTGAAAAGCAAAATCAACGAGGCTATGAAAACTTACAAGCAGTTAAAACACTTTTATGTTGTCCTCCCCTTAGAGAGGGAGAGAGGAAATCAGACTGCTTTGTTCAAAGCAACGGCCAACATAAGCCTTTTCTTCTTTCTTTCTTTTCCTTTTTTTTTTTTAAAACACATCTGGTCTCAATCTTTATACATCAGTGGACAAAAGCAATTAGACAGCTCTGCTTTCCATGTCATAATAATGAAAGTCATATATTTTCCATGGCTGTCTCATTTGGTTACCCGGTTCTGTATAAAGAGCTAAAATGCAGGTCTTTGCTTGACAGTACTCTTAGTGACCTGAGGGATAAGTGCTTCAGCGTCTTCCAGAACTGGGAGAAGAGAAAAGGTAGGTATTAACAGGTGTGTGTTGATAGGTCCCCCAGTATGCCATCTTTCTAACAAGCCCTGGGGGATGGGCACATGCTATTAGAATTGGTTCAGATATAGCAAGGTCTCTTGACCACTCTGGTAGAGGAAGCTAGAGGGGCTTTCACGGAAGATGAAGCTTTGATTCTTTTGGTCACGAGGGAGAAAACTCAACACAACCCAGCCTGAGCAAAAAGGAGAATTGGTTCCTGTAACAGTGAAATTTAAGGGGTTGAATCTGCTCACACAACTGATTGCAAGGTTTCAGACGATGCCACCTCTTTTCCCTCTCCCAAGATTGGCAACACCAAGGAAAGGGTTGCCTCAGTACTCGTAGTCACAGCAATAACGTTGAAGTTAATTCTCACTGAGTCAGGTGCTCATCCTTAAACTGATCACAGGTTTGAGTCACTGGTCCACTCCCAGAGATGTGAGTGGGGTCAGCTCCATGGAACACAGGACTGAGATTGGGTCAGGATTGGTTCCCCCAAAGAAAATTGTGTTTTAGCTTCCAAAGAAGAGGGGAGTGGATGTAGAATGACATAGCTAGCCCATGTGTGAGTTGGAGATAGGCACCTCCTCCAGTCTGATGCAATCTTGTGTGCCCACCACTTGGGTGGGGAGCATGGTACCTGCCTGTGCAGAAGCAGCCCCACACCCAGGACACATGGTTGAGTGAGTAGAGCTAAAGTTGGATACTAGCCATCTCTCCCCCTTGGCAGGATGCTATCATGCAGTGTGATACCTGAACAACCATTAAGTAGTGGCACTGGTGGTGGGCAAAACCAGCAGATGTCCTGGGCGTCCACTGCAAACCGTCTCAAAAGAGATCCGTCGCCCCACGTTTTCTTGCTGGATACGCTTAAGCTGTGGCTTCTGCATAAGGGCATATGCATGAGCTGTTTTATACGTGAATGTTTGTTGAAATTGGGTGTGCGATGTTAACTCATAGAGGGTGTGCTGGAGTGGAAGAGTCCAGACATGGTTTGATTGCCAGCTCTGTCCTTTACCATCTGGGCATACTTGCTCCTGCCTGATATTTTTTTAGGTCTCAACTTCCTCTTCTGTAGGAAAGAGGACCCTGCCCAGTGCCCTTCCCTCCCACGAGAAGTCTAGACTGAGAAGAGTGAGGTCTGGTGTCTTGGGGCTCTTTGCTTTTCTCCCAGTCTTCCGCTGCCTCTGTCAACAAATACCCTTCTTCCTTCTGCCTCCCGGGCCCTCCCCTCAGCAGGTCTCCTCAGCTGTGTGAAATTGGTGGTTTTACTGCCTCAGTCAGATCTGACACCTCCAGGGCATGCTTAGGTTCTAATTTCCCTCCCCTACGGCATTGGTGACACACAAACCTCTTCTATGCCTGTTAGGCAAATTAGCACCCACTCACTGACCTGAGCCCCTGCAGAAGCTGGCTACGGACAAACGCAGCATGTCTGGAAGAATGAAATGCAAAGCACAGCAGTGGGACTACTATCCCATGGGGTGGGGCACTCCCCGCTTTCTGGAGGACCATTAACAGGGATGCACGTAGGGGAGGAAGGGACCCTGTATTGTAAACCCTACTTTCCCTGCGTGCCCCAGGGAGCCCTGGGGATGCTGAGAACAGACTGATGGGGTGGATAGATTCTTACTCATTGGATAGGTGGGTATTTAACAGGCTCATTTGTATTTGCCAACAGCAAATCCTAGTGCCCAGCACAGAACCCCACATGTACCTTGACTCCTCTGTTATCTAACAGAAACCAAACTTCCTTTTAGGTTCTTGTGCCTGGTCCCACCCACCTAGGCCTGGGAAGGCTAGGCCGAGTGACCAAGCTTAGCCTCTGCCACAGCTCCTGGGGGAGGGTTTGGCAACCTTATGAAATATCCTTTGGGATGAGTTGGTCTGCTTCTGTTTTACCACTCAGAGCACATTGGTCTTCCAAGGCATATAGTTCACTGGTCTGCGTGGGGTTAGGCAATGCCCGTGGATGCCACTGGGTGCCAGTAGTGAAGTATTTTGGGGTCCAAACAACGAGGCACACACAAAAGGAATGTCTTCTGGTAATGTCTCCTCTATCATTCAAAGCCTTCCAGAGTTCAGAGCATACACAGGGAAGCATAATAATAATGATGCCTATATTCACAGAGTACCATTCAGTCCTCAAAGCCCTTTATACACAGGATAGTCTGGAGGTTAAGAACTTGAGCTACTGGACTCAAATCTTCACTCCTCCAATAACTGAGGAATCTTCAGCAAATCACCTAATTTCCTGGAGCCTCAGTTTGCGGGTCTGTAAAATGCAAGCTAATAATGTCCTCCACCTTCACAAGTCTGGGGAGAGTTCATTGCAGTAATCCATGTTAAGCTCTTAGCACATGGTCAGACATAAATGTTGAAGCCATGTTGGTGACTAACTGCTATTATTATCCATGAACTCACTGACTATAAGAACAACCCTTTGTGAAGTTGGTGGGGCTGAGGTATTTTCTTTTATAAATGAGGAAAATGAGATCAGAAAGTAAGAGCAGGGGCACCTGGGTGGCTCAGTCGGTTAAGCATCCGACTCTTGATTTCAGCTCAGGTCATGATCTCAGGGCTGTGAGACCGAGCCCCAGGTCAGGTTCTGGGCTCAGTAGGGGGAGTCTGCTTGAGATTCTCTCTCTGCGTGGCTCAGTCGGTTAAGCGGCGGCCTTTGGCCCTGGTCCCGGGATCCAGCCCCGCATCGGGCTCCTTGCTCAGCGGGGAGCCTGCTTCTCTCTCTCCCTCTGCCTGCTGCTCCCTCTGCTTGTGCTTGTTCTCCACCGCCCAGGCCCGTGTCAAATAAATAAATAAATTCTTTTTAAAAAGAGAGAGATTCTCTCTCTCCTTCTCCCTCTGCAGTACCCCCACCCAATCCCTGCGTGCGTGCTCTCTCCCTCTCTAAAATAAATAAATAAACCCCCCCCAAAAGAAAAGAAAGTTAAATAAATAAATAAATAAATGTGGGGGCAGGAGAGACAAGGGGAGGAGAGAAAAAGGAGATGTTCATAGCCCTGGGAGACCAGGTGACACAAGCAAGGGACTTCAGAAGGGACAGAGACTCACTCCTGTCATAGGGGCTTGCGTTTCCTCTGTGTGTGCAGGAGGGGTTGTGACCTTCGAGTGACTGGCACCAAGACAAGGTCGGTATAAAGGGGACCCTCTCATGGAAGGGATGGGAACTTTACAGTAAATAAAGAGGAAGATATTTGATTAGCCTTTTAATCCTGAAAAAGAAAAGCCACCAAAGTAATGAAAATCACTTTACCCTCTAACGAAATTTAGATTGTGGTTTCAGCCATGTGCTAATTCTGAGAATAGCAACAACAACAAAAAAATCTAAACTTTTTTTTTCCTGCTAAAACTGTATGGCATTCTCTACTTCATTTTTTACTTTCACCTCACATTCATAGAGAGCGTTGCAACATATTTGGTGGCTTCATCAAATTTAAGGTCTTTTCTAAATCCTCCCTATTCACATTGTCTCATCATTCTCTTTTGTCTTTCTGGTGGCATTAACTGGCCTCTCTCAAGGCATGGAGCAGCATCTAGGTTACTTTCACAGACTTCATGAAGCCCTGCAGCTCTGCAAGATTTGCAATTTCACCTTTGAACTGATTTGCATTGGATTTGAATTATAATTTTGGATGTTGCTACAAACCACAAAGGTATTGATGGGTAGGGATGTCTGCTAGTGTGAAACAGGGAGAGACTATTTAAGTGTAGACAGTGTTATGGTCCATTAGCACCTAAGTTTCATGTTATGACAACTTTGCTTCATAAGCAAGTCATAACTGTAGGCACTTGGGTAACAAATACTCAGATAAAAACCATCCTCTGTACAGGAACGGAGCACACAGTTTTGATAAACACAGGGCTCCGTGGCCAAAAAACATGGCTAAAGGCCTCTTTCGGTAAGCAATTGTAGTGGGATGAGAGAGAGCAAGAAAGTAATGATGGTAACAGATTACATATGACACCCTGAATAAAATAGAAAACCACTGGTCCATTTTGATATGCATAAAGAAATGATTTAATTGAAAGCCTGATGAGGGATGAAATATTTACATAGTTTCAGTGGTTTCCACACAATATTTATGAAAGGGAACAGAGTCACCGTTGATGGGGAAGCTGGTGGATACCACTCTAATCAAGGGATGCAAGTGAACATCACCAGGACTGGGGCAAACTGAAATCATGCAGTGTGCAATAAAATGCAGTGGGAAGAACCCAGCATCACTTCTGCACCATTCCTGACAAAGATGCAGTCTTCCTGCCTGAGTCTCATCAAGAGGAAACATCAAGTCAAACCAAAATCGAAGGACATTCTATACATGTCTGGACTGTAGTCTGCAAAAAGATCAAGGACATAAAAATCAAGGAAAGAGGGGCGCCTGGGTGGCTCAGTCGTTAAGCGTCTGCCTTCGGCTCAGGTCTTGATCCCAGAGTCCTGGGATTGAGCCCCGCATCGGGCTCCCTGCTCGGCGGGAAGCCTGCTTCTCCCTCTCCCACTCCCCCTGCTTGTGTTCCCTCTCTCACTGTGTCTCTCTCTGTCAAATGAATAAATAAAATCTTTAAAAAAAAAAATCAAGGAAAGAATGAGAAGTTGCTCAAACTGAAGTCTCCCAAAGAGACACCACAACGGACACACATGTGATTTTGGACCCAATCCTTTTGCTGCGAAAATGGTGTTATGGGAATAGTTGGCAAAACTTGCATGAGGCTTGAGGATTAGAAGGTAGCAAGGGATCAATGTTAATTTTCCAACTTTTAAAAGGAGTGTATTCTGGACGTAGGAAGATGTCCCTGTTTGTGGGAAATGCACACTAACATTTTAGGGCATCAGGTCTGCAATTTACTCTCAAATGGTTCAGGAACAAAAATGCTCTTTGTACTATATTTGCAACTTTTCTCTAAGTTTGAGATTGTTATTTTAAAAAAAGCAAGGAAGAAGGTAATTTTCACCAAGCAGTCAGCAAATTTCCCCAAGATGCAGGGATGGAGTTACAGGGCAGTGTCAAGGAGAGGGGCATGCTGAGCTGCGCTCTGGGAAGCTGCCGGCCCCTGAGGGGAGGGTGGGCCCTGGGGAGGAAGGCAGAGGGGGCTAGAGAGCCTGGAGGCTCGAGCTCTGACCGTGACAATATGCAAAGTGGAAGACAGATTTGAGACGCGTTGAGGAGGGAGACTCCCTAAGGTTTGGAGAAAGGGAGGAGAAGATGAAGAAGGTTTCAAGCTTCATAGAGAGAATGATGTGAGGCCAGCAATGAGTTGGGAGCTTGGGGGAATGCGCTAGGGCAGGGAGCTGATGGGTGCTGTTTGGGCATGTTGCTTTAGTGCAGTCTGCCTGTGACATTGGGCTCCCCACTGATCTCCAAGTCATCAATCAACGTGGCTCATCTTCCCAGAGGTGGAGTTGGAGATCTTAGTGTGACATTTTCACTGAGCCACCAGGAAGCAATGAAATAGGATCTGGAACTAGGAAGAAAGACCCCAGTAAGCAACATGGATTTGGGGGTTATGCACTTGGAAGCTAAGAGAAGAACGGAGATTAGTGAGTGAGAGCATGGGGGAGGGAAACAAGTCCTTGAAGAAGGTCAACGGGAAGGAGCCTGTGAAGGAGGCAGAGAAAGTGTGGCTAGGGAGGTAGGAGGGAAACCAGTCTGATTATTAAGTAATGTGAACATGGACCCCAAATTTTCTTCTGCCCTACTGAGAAAAAACCCCACCAGAACACAAGGGTTTCCTACTTACTTTTTGACATTCTAGCTTCTGCTGTTTTTTTTTTCTTATAAACTAACCCCTATGGCTAAAGTAGACCACACTCACAATATGCATAATTCCCTCTTGCTCAGTTTTGATAGAAGACTCAAGTCAAGCAATTACCAAAGGGGAGGCACAGTGTATTCATTAAGGTCCTGGAGTCTTACTTCCTGGGTTCAAATCCCAGCTTTACCATTTACCAGTCCTATGATGTTGGGAAAGTTACTAAACCAGTCTCTGCCTCAGTTTCCTCATCTGTAAAATGGGCATAATAATAGTTCCCACTCCTAGGTGTGTTATGAAGGTTAAAGGTATTAATATTTGATAGCTACTTGGAATAGTGGCTGGTACAATATAAGTGTACGTGTTATTAAATAAATGTGAACCTAAGAGGGCTGCTAACTCTATGCAGGCCACCCACAGACATCTAATTGCCCTTGTTATTTTTGTGAGTGATAGACAAGTTATACTTTCACAAGCCTACTTCCTGTAGGCCAGAAACTTTTGACGCCTGGAGGCCAGTTTAGCCACCTGTTTATTGACAGAGTGGAGCCCAATTGGTTGATCTTAAGAATCCCAAATTGCTCTCATACACATGACTGTGAAGATGATCCCAAAGTGCTGGCTGTAGGAGGAGTAAGGAAAAAGTCTGAATCACAGGCAGGACTGTCCTCTAGGACATTCTTTCCTCCCCTGTCTCTGCTCCCAGTAATCTAGTAGAGCAGGGCTTCTCCAACCTTAATGTGCACACTGGGACCTGAAGATGCATATTCTGCTGCAGCATGGATGAAAATCGAGGACATTATGCTAAGTGAAATAAGCCAGTTGCACAAGGACAAATACTGCATGATTCCACTTATGTGAGGTACCTGGTGTATTCAAATTCATAGAGACAGACATGGGGAGGGGTGTGGGGAGCTAATGTTTAATGGGTACAGAATTTCAGGTTTGCAAGATGCAGAGTTCTGTGGACAGATGCTGGTGATGGCTGTATAGCAGTATAAAAGTACCCAATGTCACTGAACTGTACCCTTAAAAATGGTAAAAATGAGGGGTGCCTGGCTGGCTCAGTTGGAAGAATGTGTGACTCTTGATCTCGGGGTCATGGGTTCGAGCCCCACGATGGATGCAGAGATTATTTAAAAAAAAAAACAACTTAAAAAAATGGTTAAATGGGGCATCTGGATGGCTTGGTCGGTTAAGCATCAGACTCTTAATCTTGATCTCAGGGTCATGAGTTCAAGCACCGCATTGAGCTCCATGCTGGGTGTGGAGCCGACTTAAAAAGAAAAAAAACCAAATGTACAAAATAAAATTTAAAAAATAAATAAAATGGTTAAGATGATAAATTTTACGTGTGTATTTTACCACAATTAAATTTTTAAAAATGCAGATTCTGATTCATGAGTTCAGGGGTGGGGCCTGAGATTCTGATTTCCCTGAAACTCCCAGGTGTAGCCTATACAATTTGACCACACTTTTGTGTGGAGATCAGACTTCGAGTTGCAAGCTACTACAAAGCTGAGCCAGGTTCCTTTAGTTCTTTTTTTTAACCAAGTCCAACACCTGCTTTGCATTAAAGCTATAGTAACTGCTTGAATGAAATAGAATTGGACTCTAAGCCCTTTGAGAACTCTGGCCTCTTCATTCTACACTCGGAGAGGCTGCCAGCAAAGCCTCCATCCAGCAGACACAATCAAGCAAAATATGTCTATAGCCAGAATTATTTTCTGGTCCTCTGGGGCTGGCCTACTCACTAGAAAATTATCTCCAGCCCAATAGCCCATCTGGTCAGTTACCAGGGCACAATTTTTATAATGGGTTTCAGCCTGCAGCTTTTCTTTGGTTAGCCTGTGAGCACAGGGACCCCCTCTGAGATGTTCACTGCTCAATCCAGGTTGTAGCACGGTAGCTGGTACATAGTAGGTATTCAGTAAATATTTGTTGAATGAAAGTAGCTAACACATACACAGTGCTTATAAAGCAATGTTCTGAGAATTTTACATGGTAGATTATATTTTCCAAAGAAGGCCCTAAGTGATCTCCCATCCTACATGTTCTTGCAGTGGGACTGTGATATTCCTCCCACTGAGGAGTGAGGTTTATGCCCCCCACGCCTTGAACCTGGGTGGGCTCAGTATGGATCAAATGGACACTTGAAGAGAAAAGTAAAGGACTATTTGCACAAATCTGTGTATGCTTTATCACTAGAGAAAAGATCTTTCTAGAATCGGAGTGTAGCTTCTTCCTGTATCAGTCTATGATCGCCCAGGGCTGCACAACAACTCCACCCCCCCACCCTGTCAGTGGATTCTCAATTCTTTATTCTCTTGAATCTGAGGGTTCACTGGGGGTTGACCGAACCGGACTATGTACCCAACTGGAGCAGACTTGTTTGGCTGCACACACCTATCATCCTTCTCTAGACCCAGTGGGCTAGCTTAGGTATGATCTCATGGCACTGGCAAAGGCTCAAGAGATGAAGCCAGATCTCACAATTGCTTTTCAGTCCTCCCCTAGCATCACAACTGCTTATATCCCAGGAGTTAAAACAAATCTCACGGCTGAACCCCAGGCAAGGGCTGGGGAAGAGAGTAAATATTTTTAAGAATAGTCACACCCCTTTCCAAATGTTGACAACATATTTAGAGGTCTTAGGAATATATGTAACCATTCCCTCATTCCCTTCAACGCCCAAGCACATTGTTTTCAAAGGCTGCCTGCTACACTCCACCATATAAACGTGTCAGAATGTTATTTCACTCCCCAGTGGTGCAACATGGAGCTTGCTTCCTATTACTGCTGGTGTAATTAATATATTACAATAAACATCCATGCACCTAAGTCTTGGCTCATAGCTCCTGATTATTTTCTTACGATAAATTCCTAAAAGTGAAATTTCTTACCGGAGGGATTCAAAATTTTAAGGCTGAGGACAGAGTATTAATGGCAGAGAGCTTTGTTTGAGCTGCCTCCTGCCTCCTGGACAGATCGCACACTGACTGGTCTCTATAAACTCATATGCTAATGAAACAACTCTTTATCACCAATCATAGATGTGACTTTTAGCCTCAAGTGAGTTTGGGTGGCAAAAGCCAGTTTTGCCTAGGACCCAGGAAAACGGAAAACTTAAGTTTTGCTGGGGAGAGGAACTTTGTGCTGAGACCTGTAGTTAGAGTCAACAGATACTTATTTTGCAAAACACAGTGGAAGAACCCAACAAGCTTCCTGTCTTTGAGAAATATTTATTTTTTGTAACAGAATTAGATCAGTAAACCGCACTTAGGAGTAAGACATATTACATTTGTTTTAAAAAATTATATCAGGGGCGCCTGGCTGGTTTAGTCTGTAAAGCCATCTGACTCTTGATCTTGGGTCTTAAGTTTGAGTCCCATGTTGGATGTAGAGATGACTTAAAAAAAGAATTTAAAAATAAATATATAATTAAAGTTCTGGGCTCTCACTGGGCTGGTGAATAGTCAAATGTCAATTTGAGAGGCAGCTCACACACACACACACACACACACACACACACTCAGGTTGTGCAATGAACATCTGCAGGAGTTACACCATAGACCACTTGCAGGCTTACGGAGGGATGTCGTCATGCAGTGCAATGCCCCCACCCACCCCACCCCACTTAGGCTGTACAAGAAGGCGTCTTTGGTGGATGTGCGCCCTGATGTTATTGCTCCTTGAGCATGTCCACTGAAGGTGGGTGCCCCTGGGGGCGGTTGTCACCATAGCTCCAATTCCTCTGGACCCAGCTCAGCCACGGGGACTTTTCTTGACATTGTCAAGGTGGAAACACTTAAAGCCCAGGCCTCAGAGGTACCCACACAGCCATCTCTAATCCCCCTCATCTATTTCACCCATCCCCCCACACCCTAATGTAGCTTCTTGAAGGAGGGGTAGGACCAGGGACAAAGAGAACACGTATCATGATGAGCACTGAGTAATGTATAGAATTGTTGAATCATTCTATTGTATACCTGAAACGAATATAACTATACTGGAATTCAGATGAAAAATTTAATAGAATTAAAAAAAAAAAAAGGTATGTTAGAAGAGGCCCAGGTTCTAAAGACCTATAGAATGTCCATGCTCCCTTTCATTTTTGAAGCTCATGGCCACCCTCTTCTTCCCCTCAACACTTCAGATAAATACCCTTGGCAGGGGCTGGAAACTCAGATGCTTTCAAGGATAGGCAGGAACATAAAGGAATGATGCGCGACATGTAAGGTCTTGGGGAGTGGTGGGGATTGCGGCAAACTGGAAAGTACATGACCTGTCTAACTTGGATCCTACCAGTTTTTGCCAAGTGAAAATAGAGGCCCAGAGATGCTAAATCTGAGTTGTTTTTTTTTAAACCCCAGAAATTTAGATTTTCATGGGAAATCTCCTCCTTTTTGAAAATTGCAACTAATATTTAAAATTCATGTAAAATACTTCCAGGCCAAATAAAAAGATATCTCAAGCCACCAATTTTAACCTGTGGCCTAGACCTCAGAAAACAAAGGGGGAGGCCATCCCACCAGGCAGCTTCCCTTTTTCCCACAGAAAACACACAAAAAGGCTTGTTAACTCTCCCTGGGGCTAAGGGAAGTCAGACTTCCAGGACACAAAGGCCCAGCTACCTTCTCTCAGGGGAGGGAGATAGGAGGGGGTGGGGGGAAATACTTTTCATTCTTTCTGGAGGAGCCACGGAGAAACAAATCCTTTCTCAACCGATGTGCTTAATGGAGTGCATTACAGTCTTGATAATTTGGATGGCTATTAGTTGGAGAGTCAGACACAAATAACTCCGTGCAATAATTACGTGGGAGCATTCAGACAGGCCCATCGCATGAGCCTGCCAGACTCCAGGAGGTGGGCATGCTGGCCGTGGTGGAGGGTCACCAGATGCAGCGGGATGGGAGGCTGGGGGCCAGGCTGAGCATGGAGGGCTTCACCCAAGTGTCAGGCTAAGACCCATTTGCATTTTATTCTTTTGGAACGAGGGGCCAGTTAAGACTTTCTATGAGGGGTGGGAGGGGTGTGGTGTGACCAAGGCTGCAGTTCAAGCGTCATCTTGCAGATCCATGCTGTGTCAGGGTGGCTGGGGAGGGAAAAGAAGGGGATGCATGTGGGAAGACCTTTTCAGAAGCTACGGAAACTGTCCAGGTAGGAGCAAAGGGCCAATGTGGGTAGGGAGAAAGGAAGGGGCAGTCACGGGCACTGTTACAGAAGAATTGACAGGAAGTGAGGCATCAGGGAGGGGAAGCAATCAAGATCACAATCTGGGCAGCGACGCTCTCCCTTCCTCTCCCAGGTCTCTCAGGAGGTTGAAGGGGAGAAAGCTACGGTTTCAGAGGAAGAGGTGTATAAATTTCCATGCCCACATGAGCCAAAGCATACAGAATGGCATTTGTTCTACCCCTTCCCAGCAGACCATGTTTTAGAACTGTGTAGCTCTGACATGCACACTTGTTCACATGGAAACATCTCTGACGTCAGGATGCACTTGACAACTGATGGCATGCCAGAGTTTGATTGGTGTGTATGACGGGCTGGATTATGTCCCCGCAAAATTCCTATGTTGAAGTCCTAACCTCCAGTAGGTCAGAATGTGTCTGTGTTTGGAGACAGCATCTTTAAAGGGGTGATGGAGTGAAATGAGATCTTCATTGTGGACCCTAATTCAGTATGACTGGTGTCCTTATAAGAGGAGGAGAGCAGGACGAAGACAAGCATGGAGGGAAGAGCTTGTGAAGACCCAGAGAGAAGATAGCCACCTATCAACCAAGAAGAGTGGCCTCTAGCAGGGACCAACCCAGCTGCTGCCTTATTCTTGAACTCCTAGCTTTGGGACTGTGAGATAATAAATCTCTGCAGTGTAAGCCACCCAGTCTGTGGTACTTTGTTACGGCAGCCCTAGCAAGCTAATGCGGCGGGGTTTTTTTCTTTCTTAATGGAACACGACATGGTGGTGTGTCTTAACACTGATGCAATCTAAGCATCTTGGAGCCTCTGAATTCGTGTCCCTTCTGTGACTTACTGTCCTCGTGCATATACACTTCACTCCGACTGAGGTAACTATGTAATTTTTACCATCCAAACTGGGATCATTCTAAGAGTGAAAGGGGAGGAGGTGCCACTAATAATCCTGCAGGCACGAGGTGGGTAAGCCGGCCCTGTCCTGGACAGATATTCATAACCCTCTGCCCTGCTCGTGAGAACGTCACGAGAAGGGCATGGCCAGAGGGACCTCATCCCTAGAGTTCTCTCTGAGGGCTGTGCCCCAGGCCACCATTTGCCCAAATAACGGCACAAATGATATTACCAACAGCACAGAAAAGCCAGGAGTTCTTCGGTGACACATAGAGCCCTGGACACATATAGAAGATTATATCTTAGAATATCTTGGTGACATGATTGGACAAACTCCCCAAAGGCCCTGAAGTCTCAAGCACATCTTTCCCAATTGATCTGCCACAATGTGGGAAATTCCCACAGGGCTTCCTCTTTTGAGTTAATGCCTCAGAAAGTCTTGTAAAAATGCAAAAGCAAAAAATTACTTATGAAAAGTGACGACATACTGAACTATTAAACCTTCACTTATGCGGGCTCACCAGAGAAAACCACTTACTGGGCACGAACCACGCGTTTTATATCCATCGTCTCATTTAATTCTTACAACAAACCCAATGGGGTAAATAATACTATTACATTTCTTCAGAATGTAACACACCTCAAAGTCAGTCAATTAACCTTTTTCCTATTTGTGACTTTTACTAATAAAAATAATTCTGCCTGTAAATTATCTTGAAGTCCTTTACCTGGAACAAGCACTCTCTTTTTCACCATACAGTTTTAACTTGGTTTTCAAGATAATATTCAGGTGGTCTGTCTTTCTTGTTTTTCTTTCTTTCTTTCTTTCTCTTTCTTTCTTTCTTTCTTTCTTTCTTTCTTTCTTTCTCTCTTTCTTTCTCTCTTTCTTTTTTTTCTTTCTTTCTGGCAGGGGAGGGGAGGGATGTGTGGGAAGTGGTTAACATAACTTTTCTCAAGTCACTTTACTAAACAAACTTTTGTAAATAGACTTAACATTCTATTTTCAAGTTTCATTTATATTTTGCAGTGTAGCCAGCCTCATCAAAGCCCTGACTTACCCATTTGAATTTTGCACTGACTATATTATCTAGGTATCTGGTTGGCCTGTGGCTGCACTTCATGGTAAAGTGGATCTGAACTACCTGGTGGCTCTTCATAAAATGCAGATTTTCCTCATGTGCTGTGATGTCTGATGCAATGCATCCTAGGACAAACTAGCAATTTGCTAGTTTACTCTAATGACTAAACATAGTCTGGTGTGTGTGGTCTTTCTCATCTTCTAGTATCTTTAAGGATGAATCCTAAGAACTTGGACACTTGCAATAAAGGAATTTTCTTTTAAACCCAAGCGTCTCTGGATTGGTGACATACATACACTTGTCCACATTTCTGGTCAGGTGGAGAGGCAGCTGTTTGAGCTCTAGTGTGTGCAGCTTTGAACTAAGACTGGAGTTCCTTGCTGGGTGCCTCCCTCTGAAAGGTATAACAGTTATTGGATAACTGGCTTTTTTCCTCCTATGTCCTCTTTGGAATGTAACAATAAAAATAATTAAAAAAAAAACATTTGGACTCAGAGATTAAGGGACCTGTCCAAGGCCACACAGCTATTTCAATGTAGAGCTAGGATTCTCATGCGGGTTCATGGACTCCGAAGCTGATTGTCTTCTCCTCTGCTTTCTGATGCTCTTTTTACCTCAACTGATTTTTGTATGTTTAACCAGCTTGCACATATTTTATGTATTTATCTGATTTAGTACTTCATGATAAGTAAGGACTGGGAGGTAAATTAGAAAACCAAATGGGATGCACTGAAAATGAGAGGTGAAGGAACACATTGCCTGGTTTGCCTAATGCTGGCTCTATATTTCTAGGGCTGTATTTCCTCGAACCTAGTTCTAATACTATTATTTGGTACTGAATTGAAGTAGACAGGCAAACAGTCCTCACATTTTCCTTTCCTCTCAGAAGGCAATTATCTTATAGTTAATGGTTTAAATGTTATTAGGGTTACAAGAGGTCCAGAAAAAGACATGCAGAGTATTAATCAATCACTTTAATATAGCTTCAGTTTATAAAACTGGACAGGATTATTTTTTTTTCTTATGCCCATGCTCTAGTGAAGCAATGTTTTTGTTCTATTTAAGCAAAAAAATCACTTTAACACATTTTCAGAGTTACAGATGCTGGTAATAAAATGCTAGGGTGGAAATCAAAATAGATATCTGGAAGGGCAAAATACGGGTTTTTCTACAGCAAGGTAAATCTCTCATTATCCGGCATATAAACTCTGGAGCACAACTGCCAAATGCCCCTTGTATCACATGCATTATATAGTTCTGCTCTTGCTAACTTACTTAGGTTTAAGAATCCTTCAACTTGTGTCATCTGAAGAAATCTACATTTAGGGTCCTCTCTCTTGCTCACTGAGCTTTGCTTTTAAGAAAATACTTATTGTGGGGCGCCTGACTGGCTCAGTTGGTAGAGCATGTGACTCTTGGTCTTGGGATCGTGAGTTCAAGCCCCATGTTGGGAATAGAATTTACTTAAAAAAAAAAACAAAAACAAAGAACTTAATGAAAAAGCAGTCCCACTTTGCTCATTCTTCAGCGACCATATTGAAAGAGACAAGGTCAAGATTTCAGTGGAGACCATAGAGGCATTCTGGTTGTTAAAATCTGCATATTAATAATAGTTACAAATAAAGATAAATTATGCCACATTTTTTAGAGGGCAGAGGAGCAGATGGAGAGGGAGAGAGACTTTCCAGCACGGAGCCTGACATGGCACTCGATCTCACAACCCTGATATCCTGACCTGAGCCAAAACCAAGAGTCAGATGCTTAACCTACTCAGCCACTCAGGTGCCCCAAATTATGCCACTTTTGAGTTGTCTTCTCCTCCAGGAATCTAGTTTGAGTCCTGGGCTCTAATCCTCGATGGAAACATTGGCAATTCCCCATCCATTCTCAGACCCTTGGCATTCCAATGTAAAACTGATGGGATGATGGGTACTCTATAAATACTCAACAATGCTACTGAACAGGAAGAAAGGCAGGGAGGGAGGGAAGGGGGGAGCAAGGGAGGGAGGAAGACACGAAGGAAGGAGGGAAGAAGGAAGGAAGAAAGCAGGGAAGGAAGGACGGAAGGAGGGAAATATTTTCTGGAGGAGTCTAATTTTCATTTCTAATGGCTAATAAAACCTGGAGAAGTAAAACCCAAACCAGAGTTGCTTAAAAGTCCAGGCAACTTTGAGTCACCAAGGGCTTGATTATAGCTCATGTAGCGCTCGAGTCCCACTCCTACTTCCCCTAATTTCTTCCTTCCTGTGGGGCACATCACTGCTCATTAGCACCTTCACCAGATGGTAGGCTGTGAGAAGTGAAACTCAGTTCAGTAATTTATTTCTTGGTGTTTCAGCATCTCCCAGGGAGGGAGGGAGAAGGCTAAAATTAATGGCCAGAATTAGTTGTTTGGATTATCTCAGGTTTGCACATATACATTTTTTATTGGCTAGGCGGGTTATTGAGAGGTGGATCTTATGAAGAGAGTTTTCCTATTTTAAATGACTTGAGAGAAGTGGGACCTGGTCAAGGTAAGAGAAGGCTGGCGTCAGGAGTGGAAATGGCAGAGACCAAGAACTGATGTTGGTGCGCCGTGAAGGCAGTCATCAACAAAACGAAAAGGCCACTTATGAAATGGGAGAAGATACTTACAAGTGATAAATCTGGTAAGAGGCTAAGATCCAAAATATATACAGAACTCATAACTCAATAACAAAGAAACAAACAAACAGATTAAAAAATGGGCAGAGGATCTGAATAGATATTTTTCCAAAGAAGAAGACATAGATGGCTGACAGACATATGAAGGAGTGCTCGACTTCACTGATCATCAGGGAAATGCAAATCAAAACCACAATGAGATATCATCTTACATCAGTCAGAATGGCTATTATCACCCCCCCAACCCCCCGCAAAAGCCAAGAAATAAGTGTTGGCAAGGATGTAGAGAAAAGGGAATCTTCATGCACTGTGGGTAGGAATGTATATTGGCACAGCCACTATGGAAAACAGTATGGAGGTATCTCAAAAAATTAAAAATAGAATTACCATATAATTTAGCAATTCCACTACTGGGTATTTATCTGAAGAAAAAGGAAAGACTAATTCTAAAAGGAAAGACTAATTCTGTACCCCTATGTTTGTTATTACTCAGCCACAAAAAAGAATGGAATCTTGCCATTTTGCAACAGTAAGGACAGACCTAGAGGGTTTATGCTAAGTGAAATGAGTCAGATAGAGAAAGAAAGACAAATACCGTATGAATTCACTCATTCGTGAAATCTAAAAAAATAAAATAAAAATGAACAAAATAAAATAGAAACAGACCTTTAGATAGAGAGAAAAAACCGGTGGTTGCCAGAGGGGAGTGGGGGGGGACCAGTGAAACAAGTGAAGGGGATCAAGAGGTATAAATTTCCAGGGATGTAATGTACAGTACAGGGAACACAGTCAATCGTATTATAATAACTTTGTCTAGTGACAGATGAAGGAACTAGACCTTTCATAGTAATCATTTTGTAATATATAAAAATATCAAATCACCATGTTGTACACCTGAAACTAATACAATATTGTATGTTAATTATAATTCGATAAAAAACCTCAAAGAATTGATGTTGGGTCCTCCCGGTCAACTTTTACTGCAAGGCCTTGGGTCAGCTTGACAATTTATGGCAGATTTGCACCAGAACTCTCAAAGTTTACCCCATTTTTCTTCATGTCTTCACTTTAGTGATTCAACAATTGGTGGGGTTCACAGAGAGAGGTGGGTAGTCAGGGGCTCTGTAACCAATAGAGAATGATGTGAGCCAAATCTTAAATTTAAGACTTCTGGGTTTTAAAGAATTCTTTCCTTCCCAAAAACAGCAGTCTGCCAAAATCTATGAGTACTAGACTTTAGTGAAATTATAGTATTACTTCTGGGATTCCATTTCCCATTTTTGTAAAAAGATGAGCTTGGCCTCTTTAATTTTGGATATCTTGTTAGGGTATAGGTGTGTGTGCATAATTTTTATTACCTTTGTAGGGGAAATGTGGGGGGGGATAATGTGTTCAAAGATGGGACATATTAAACCTTTTTTGTCTTGTCATCTTCAATTTGTTGCCACAGGAAACTTGAAGGAAAAAAAAAAGACTAGGAATCTGGGCAAATGGAAAAAGGCAAATTTCCCCATTCACCTGTCTTCGCCTTCAGTTATCCCTATGTACACTCACATCCAAATAGCTTGCTCCAGTTTTCGGAGAACCAGGCTCCTCTTTGTCCTTCCTCACGGTCGGTTACCAATGGTCTTTGGAGTTTAGTCCTTGGCAGCAGACCACCTTGCCTTTATGCGAAGCCCCAGGTTGATGTTCACCCTGATCACTTGAGAGGTAGGCTCCTGGCTTCTGGCGAAGGAAGCATTTGGTTTCTCAGAGGGCAAGGGTTTCACCAGTTTGGGAAGATTGGTGAGGAGATAGATGGGAGGGGTGGGGAGAAGGGGGCGGAAAACTCTGGACAAGGGACCTGTGCTCTGAGGGCTCGGCGGCTTTTCCCTTATACCCAGGGAAATTGTGGATAGAAATGTCAGCCTGTTACTCTGACAGAAAATAAACACAATTTTTTAAAAATTATTTTATTTTATTATGTTATGTTAATCACCATACATTACATCATTAGTATTTGATGCAGTGTTCCATGATTCATTGTTTGTGCATAACACCCAGTGCTCCACGCAGAATGTGCCCTCTTTAATACCCATCACCAGGCTAACCCATCCCCCACCCCCCCCCCCCTAGAACCCCCAGTTTGTTTCTCAGAGTCCATCGTCTCTCATGGTTCGTCTCCCCCCTAGTTCCCCCCCCTTATTTTTTCCCTCCCCGCTTTCTTTTTTTTTTTTTTTTAACATATAATGTATTATTTGTTTCAGAGGTACAGTATTTTATTTATTAATTTATTTTAAAGATTTTATTTATTTGACAGAGAGAGACACAGTGAGAGAGGGAATACAAGCAGGGGGAGTGGGAGAGGGAGAAGCAGGCTTCCCGCTGAGCAGGGAGCCTGACGTGGGGCTCCATCCCAGGACCCTGGGATCACGACCTGAGCCGAAGGCAGACGCTTAATGACTGAGCCACCCAGGCGCC
>NW_027397063.1:129039558-129039830 GCF_003265705.2 Callorhinus ursinus | reverse complement strand
TTAAAGATTTTATTTATTTGACAGAGAGAGACACAGAGAGAGAGGGAACACAAGTAGGGGGAGTGGGAGAGGGAGAAGCAGGCTTCCCGCAGAGCAGGGAGCCTGACGTGGGGCTCGATCCCAGGACCCTGGGATCATGACCTGAGCCGAAGGCAGACGCTTAATGACTGAGCCACTCAGGCGCCCCTAGAGGTACACTATTTTAAAAACAACTGGCAAGGGGCACCTGGGTGGCTCAGTCGGTTAAGCGTCTGCCTTCGGCTCAGGTCATG
>NW_027397063.1:129028816-129039458 GCF_003265705.2 Callorhinus ursinus | reverse complement strand
AAAAAAATAAAAATAAAATAAAAATTAGTGAGTTCTTTTTTTTTCAAAGATTTTATTTATTTATTTGAGACAGAGAGAATGAGAGAGAGAGAGAGAGCACATGAGAGGGGGGAGGGTCAGAGGGAGAAGCAGACTCCCTGCAGAGCAGGGAGCCCGAGGCGGGACTCGATCCCGGGACTCCAGGATCATGACCTGAGCCGAAGGCAGTCGCTTAACCAACTGAGCCACCCAGGTGCCCACTAATTTTTATTTTAAGAGTCCATTCTTCCTAGAGTGGCAGAAGCTTAATTTTTTAAATCAAGCGTTTACCTCTCCTCTCCTCTCAGGACTCATGTATTGTCAAGGCATTGGAGGGGATCATTGAGTTCTTGGTCATCTCTTACTCAGGTCACCCCAAGACACCAAATCGCCCCCCTGGGTCTTGTGCTTGGCGCAGAGGCCTCATTCTGCTGTTTCTGTGTCTTCTCAAGGAGCGACAATCCCCTGGAGCTGGCTCTGCCTGGACACACCAGTAGAGCCGTATCCTCCATGGAGTCTTGTTACCTTTGTGGGGCTTGAGTGGAAGCAGAACCCCCAGCCCTCAGGGTTTACAAACCTCTTTCAGGTTTTGCAGCCTACCTGGGGTTCTGCTAGGAAGCAGGACAGAAGGCTTCTCTGTCCAGACTCACCCCTGCCTTTCCTCTCTCTAGCCCTGAGGAAAATTTCCCTCAAACCTCAAGTCTCTCTAACATTTAGCTTCTACAAACATTTGGTTGGCTTCTGGCCTCCTGGAGTTTAAGTAGTGAGATACCTTTGTTTCTGCTCTGCCCCAGCACATCCCTCCCCTGGGGCAGTGAGCTCACTCTGCTTAACAGGCCTAGATTGGTGGGAATGGGTGGGATGGGCAGTGGGCAGAACACTAGACTAGGAGGGGGTAGGTGGGCGGGTAAAGAGCGCCATCCCTAGAAATAGTAACCCAATCTCATAGCACTGAAATTCACTTCTCCAAGGCAGGGCACCTAGGAAAGAGGGACCAAGCATCTTTATCTTTGTATGAATCCTTAGTGAATTCTGGGACAAAGTAAACCAGACCCAGACAAAGGAAACCCTGAATCCCAAAGAGGGCAAAATTGTCCCCCACTGCCTTAAGGAACGGGATAAGGGGAGTCCCTCATCTCTGGGGTAGTTGCCAACCCACTGCCACTCTCCAGGCGCCAGTTGAAAGCCTCAGGTGGAGCCTGCTGGGTGCGCAGAGCCCGGGGCCCCTCCGTCCCTCCTCAGCGCAAGGAGTGGTAGGAGGTAGGGTTGTTGCCGAGCACCACGGATCTGCATTTAATAAGCGCTCCCTACCAATTTTTTATGGTCTTGGTGACAGGTTTATTACACTGAGGATAGGAAATTTCAGTGGGACACGAGCTCTCCTGAGGAAAGGTCCCACAGTTGTACACCGAAAACCAAGTGACTGGATGAATTAAAACGTGCTGGAATTCCATTCCATAAAGCCCCTGTCAGCAGCCGCTGGAGGGCCAGCACTGCGAGCATCCGCGGCTATCCATTCAGTATTTTGTTAAACAGAATCACAGAAGTTCTGTACGGTTACTTAAATATAAACTACAGTAAGACAAAATAAACACGAATTTTAAAGCTGAACGAATAAATATAGCTCCTATAACAAGGATCTTTGCTTTTGGCTGGGAAGACAACCAAAGTGATATGTGCTTTGGATTAATTTTTTAAGGGAAAACAAATTAATTACTTGGTAAATATAGTTTGCTAGACAAGATCTCTCAAAACGTGGGAGAAAATTGATAAAGAATGGTTATTAGTGATTCAAGCAAAGTCTATTTATTATTTAAAAGTTGGTTACTTTAGCACAAGGGGCAAATATTTGCCTTTTTATGTTGGCCTGAAAAGTATTGATATATTTGAATAAAGATTAGGCTGACAATTAATCAGTTAACATCCAAAATTGGCTTGAAGCTGGAATTAACTGAAGTCTCTAAACTGATGCAGGATGGAAATCCTGGAGCCCTACGAAAATTGTTGAAAAGTTTAGGAGGTTGCAGTGTTAGTAGGTCTTTCTGGTTGGTACTGGGTTTCTTCTTTTTTTTTTTTTATATTTTATTTATTTATTTATTTGAGAGAGAGAATGAGATAGAGAGAGCACATGAGAGGGGGGAGGATCAGAGGGAGAAGCAGACTCCCTGCTGAGCAGGGAGCCCGACGCGGGACTCGATCCCGGGACTCCAGGATCATGACCCGAGCCGAAGGCAGTCGCTTAACCAACTGAGCCACCCAGGCGCCCGGTACTGGGTTTCTTCTTAGCCTCTGAACAAACCCAGGGGATGGCACTACTCAGTTACTCCACTGTTAGATCTTCCCTAAATGTTTCTGATGTATTTAAGGAAGCAAATTTTCCTGGGTGAGACTGCTTTTCTGAATTCTCCTGGAATACCACTTCAAAGTTGTTTTCAACCAGCAGCTGAACCTGAGAATGCCAACCTGGGGCCCCACATGTTTTTATATAAAGATCCTTTCCCCTGGAACCCACAAGGGGACGGTGATTACCTGTGAAGGCAGGAAGTGATGAGTTACAGGGCTCTTGCCTCCTGCAGCTGGAAGGGTTCATCTGTTCCTGCCCCTTCAATTTACTGATCTGGGAACAGGGTGAATAGAGCGCTTGGTCCCATTTACTCTTGAGCAGGCTTTGAATCCATGTGTCCCGAATTAAATCCAAAGTGCAATCTACTTCATTATGGTTTTTTTTTAAGATTTTATTTATTTATTTATTTATTTATTTAAAGATTTTATTTATTTATTCATGAGAGACAGAGACAGAGAGAGGCAGAGGGAGAAGCAGGCTCCCAAGGAGCAGTGAGCCCGATGTGGGACTCGATCCCAGGACCCCGGGATCATGACCTGAGCCAAAGGCAGACGCTCAACCATCTGAGCCACCCAGGCGCCCTTTATTTATTTATTTGAAGAGAGAGTACAAGAGTCGGGGGGGAGGGGGGAGGGCCAAGCAGGGAGGCCCACGCAGGGCTGGATCCCAGGACCCCGAGACAGGACCTGAGCCGAAGGCAGACACTTAACCAACTGAGCCACCCAGGCGCCCCTTCTTTATGGTTTCTTAAGCCAAGTTCCTCAGAACATTAGTTCTGTATGATACTAACAGATGCCTCCCATCTCCCAGAAGAGACTCTGTGGTCAAAGGCTGGTTGCAACAAATTTAAACTGACTGCTTTTTTCTCTTACAAGAACTCTCAGACCTTTAATATATTCATGTACACTGAAAATCTCTAAGAGGAAAATAGGTCATCTTATGTTAGAAAATTTCATGATTTTACACATACATAGCCTGTGTTTTCCCTCTGAGACTTTATGGAAGGGCTGGCAAGAAATAGTTTGTTATGTTAACCATGATTTATTTTACAAACTGAGGAGCCCGTTCTGTCAGTTCCAGAAATACATTTTTTTTTCATGTAGAGAGCTGGGAAGTATGGGAAGTTGAGGAAAAGGGGGACTTGTGTCCAGTTTTAAGTGCTCTTCCCCTTCAACTTCCCTTTCTGCTATCAGCTGCTAACAGCTGCTTGCTGTTTTCAGTGAATCCTACTTGGAGCTTGGGGGCTGGAAAAGCTGGACTGTGAGTAAGTCAGGGCTCCCATACACAGTGGGGGCCCTGGGGTGCACAATTTAAGGAGGCACTCCCTTTTGGCATTGTCAAATGCCGACCTCGCCCTTACGGAATCCAAGAGTAAGTGCTTCCTTAAGTCATGTATCCCAAGTTCCTGGCCCTGCCCCTGGGATGAGTGGTATGTACAGTGGGGTGTGGAGTGTGGTCCCCAGAGAAATGAGTCCCCTGGGATGGGGTAACTCCAGATGTGCTGACTGAATCAATCACACTCTGGTGAATAAAGACAAATCAGGTCATCAGGCTAATTGCATGGGACCTGAGGCGCTAGCGACATCATGATGGCAGGAGGTTGCCAAGAGAACAGGCAGGTCTAGGGGACAGACTATCATCTATAAGAATTGGCATTGGTTTTGTTTTTTGAATTTTTTGAATTTTTATTTTTTTAAGTTATCTCTACACCCAATGTGGGGCTCGAATCTATAACCCTGTTTTCAAGAGTTGCATGCTCCACAAACTGAGCCAGCCAGGCGCCCCAAGAATTGACATAATTTCAAGCCTACCTGTGGCTCAGAAAACCCATTAGCTGAAAGGGAATGGGAAACTAAATGCCTGAGTATCAGGGAAGGTGCTGGCCTAAGGGACAGAATGACCATGTGAGGTGGGAAGAAAGGGTAAATGATAGCAGGCTTCTGGATGTGCATGGATCAGCACAGAAGAGATACAGCGTCTAAGAAGCAATTTCTATGCTTTCAACATGGGGAGTCTCCTCTACTACTTACATGATTTGGAAGTGGGCACTGTGTATATAGGTTTTATTAGATAACCTCAAAGTTTTATTTTTATAAACCAGAATTTAGCACTTTGCATTTGCAAAGCAATTAATAGTGTATGTGTTAGTTAATATACCATTTTTGGTTCAAGAGCAATATTTTGTTACTTAAAAATTAATAGCAATATCACAAAGGGCTTATAAAAAGAGATATATTACTCCAATAGGCAATTCCATATAATGCTAAGTTTTTATTTGCCATTACTTTAATTACTTAGATATTATTTTATATGTTTTCATTATTTTCAAGTGCCTTGGGAGCATGAAAGATGTCTTCTAGATAATGTATTCTGTTTTAGCCAGAACAGCCTAATCATAAGTAGCTGTAGATTAATGCATTTATCACCTAAAATTTCTTTTTAATGTTCTGTAAGCAAGTGAAATTGATGTCTCAGAGAAGACTGATACCTCCCATGCCACGGAACTCCTCTGCAGCGAATATTTCTTCATTAGATTATGAATATTCCTTGGAAAGGAAAAGAAAAAAAAAGCCAACAATGAGTAGAAAGAGCGATCCAGCGGTGTGACAAACATTAGTTAAGAGTTAGGGCTGAGAACATAGTGCTTCTCCTCTGGGGATGGAATGTCTATTTTAGACTAAACTGGGTCTTAAAATTGCACGTGCACAAGTTCTTCTGCATTTCCTCCTGGGTGGGTTGGAGTGACTGTTTGCTCTGCAGAGGTGGCAGTGTTTCAGGGAAGGTTTAAAACGTCCACAGAGCCATGTGGTTTTCCTTCAGTAGGCAAACTCCGGAGATAAATGTGACTCATGGTCATGATCTCTCACGGTGAGGGTTTTTAAAAATAACCTATAGCCTCTATTTTTAGCAAACCTGCCAAGCTGCAGTGCTGCAGGCTCCCTCTTTCATGGAAAGTAATTAACAATCTCGAATCCCTCAAGGGGACGGATATCCCTGAAGTGCCTGATCCGGAAACAAAATGCACGGTCTTCACCGGTGGACGGGACTCCTGAAACAGACAGCCATCCTCATGCCACAGTCTGCTCAGCAAGAGGGAGCTAACTCCAAAAGGATCCAATCAGTCACAGAAAAGCACATAGTTTTAAACTTCTAAGAGGTGTTATAAATGAGGGGGTCTGGAGCAAAACCACTTAAGAGCAGCTCCGTCCTTTTCTTCTCAAACAAGAACTCCCCTGATGACTTTGAGCTCATTTGTTACTCAATTTCACTTCCAGTCAATGCTCAAGGTTTGGAAAGCTTTTGGCAGGTTTCAGTGGAATAATTGAAGCGCTCTAATAGAAAGACCAGAAGGGCAAATTACACAAATTCATTTTGAGAACGTGTGGTTTGAGGAGATGGAATACAAACCAGTGGGAGTGCGTATTAGCCAGGATGTCCTTTCAGTGGACAAAGACTCTTGGTCCCCGTTGGCAAATACCCAGGTAAAGGGCTCCATCCAGACCCTCATTTCCCACACCACCATATCAACAGAGTCTTCATGTCATGACTGTGCTGGATCCTTCTCTGTGCACTTACCAATTTTCAGGGAAGTTCCTCAGGATGTTACAGAGGCTATTCATTTGGAAATGTTCATTGCTTGACACTTTCTTCCAGGCTGATCATAAGCAAAGTTGCAATGGGCTGCACGTCATAAGTGCACAATAATTGTTCAATAAATGGGAATCCTGATTCATTCTTGTTTTTCTTAACATTACATTTTACCAGTTTATCTTCTCATTCTCTGCTGTTCTGTTGCTTTGTCAACATTCTCTAACAATCCTTTCAAACAGGGTTTGTGAGTGGTACGTTTTCATTTTCTTGCTCATATGAAATGCCTATATTTGTTCCCCATGTGCATGACATTTTCACTTGATCTCTGCTCACAACCTTTTGCCATCAGAATTTTAAAGATCGAGGTTTATGGTCTTCTGCCATCAACTATTGCTGATGTGAAGTATGAGGTCAGTGTGATATTCTTTTTTTTTTTTTTTTTTAAATCCTGTGTATAATCTGCTTTTCTCTCAGGGAGATTTAGGACTTTCTCTTTGTCCTTGGTGTTGTGAAATTTTACAGTGATGTCAGCATGACATCGTGGCTCTTTTCATGTTTCCTGCTTGGGTCTTGTTTGGGTATGTTTGTTCTGAGGACTCGTGTATTTTATTAACTTTAGAAATTTTCTCCTGTTAATCACGGCAGTATTTTCACCCATCTGTACTCTTTGTCTTCTTACTCTGAAAATGTTATTAGCTGGATGTGGGAGGCTTATGAAATTATTTCCCATGTCCCTAACTTTTTTTTCATACTTTTCATCTCTTTTCAGTGATTCATTCTTCACCTGTTCCCATTCTGCGACTTTATATCTTTTTTTTTTAATGTCAGTGATCAAAAACTTAATCTTCAAGACCTCCATTTGATTTAGCAGATGTTATTATCTGCTTCTGTGCCTGTGGAGACACCGATTAGACATCTTCTAGAGTCCTCTTATGTCTTTTTTGATTAGCTTCATTTCCTGTTTGTTCTTTTATTTGTTAAATTTGATGTCTCCTTTCATGGGGTTAGTTTTCATGATGATCACTGTTGTGAGCTTGAAGCAGGGGTAGGCAGGGCTCCACCCACCTGCCCTGGAATCCCTCTACCATTTTTGTCGAAACAGGCTACTGTGTGCTTTCAGCCCCAACAGCCAGCCCCTGAGCGTCTGCTCAGGCCAGACCGCAGCCTGCTGGACCACACTTGGCCGGCACGTGCCAAGAGCCAGAACTACCTGGGCGTTAATGTCCTTGGGGACCGTTTGGGTACTGATGGGTACAGGGGATTTAAGTCCTCCAGGTCCCTCCCTCCTTGATGGGGACAGCTCTGAGGTGTGACCTGTGCCGTCTCCAGAGCTCTCTGCAGTGAGCCGGTTATCCTCTGAAGGCTTCTGTTTGCTACATCACCAATGCTCAGCCTTCTCCCTCCTGGTCACACGTCCCCATTCTCCTGCCCTTTCCTCCTGGGAATATTTCCTAATAAAGCAGCTTCCCACAGATCTCTGTCTCAGAAGCTGTTTGTAAGAACCCAGTGGAATACTGTGCCTATCTTCCCATGGAGGCCATGAGAGGCCCTCTGTGAATATTGTACTTCACCACAGCCTGGGACCAGTGACGGGAGGGCTGAGTGGGATGTGTAAACACACACACACACACACACACACACGCACGCACACACAGATATCTAACATAAGGCATATATATCTTTTAAGTCTTTTCTAGAAATGTGGAGGGGGAGCCTGGAACTTATGCTCAGCTTGTCTTTGTAGCTCAATCTCCATAAACATCTATCCAGTTTTCATTTTGTTCATCAAAAGCCAAAGCTACAAAAGCAGAGTGATGCAAAATATCCATTCCTGACAGGGGTGTTTCTATCCTTGGGAGCACAACCACAGATTCAGCTGCAAACCTTGAGCTGCAAAACTTGAGCTTGGAAGTCAGCCACGCATTCCAATATTGAGCTCTTCTGTGTGCCAGGCACTACAAACACAGTAATGGGCAAAGCAGACCAGGCTCCTGCCCTCGCAGAGTACGACTGCTGCTATTTGTGTTGCCTCGTGTTCTCACACGCATGCATGCACTTCTCCCTACCACTGTCTCCCTCCTTACTCCTTTTGGAAAACAATTTGGCAACTTTTTAAAAAAGATTTTATTTATTTCAGAGAGAGCATGAGTGGGGGCACAGAGGGCAAGGCAGAAGCAGACTCCCTGTGGAGCAGGGAGCCCGATGCGGGACTCGATCCCAGGACCCTGGGATCATGACTTGAGCTGAAGGCAGATGCTTAACCGACCGAGCCACCCAGGCGCCCCAGTTTGGCAAGTTTTATCATAAGCTCTAAGACTAAGTATTCCCTCTGACACAGGAAATCTCTCCCTTCAGGAGATTTATCCTAAGGAAGTTACCTGAAAAAAGAAGAGGAAAAACGTGTATGTGTAAAGATGTTTATGCTCATAAACCTGAAAATTTATAAAACAACCTAAATGTGTAAAGGATAAATACCGTATGTGAGGCCCACTGGATGGACAATAATGCAGAAATTGAAAATTATAATGGTCAGGACTGCTCCCCCTGCTTGTGCTTTCTCACTCTGTCAAATAAATAAATAAAAATCTTAAAAAAAAAAAAAAAAGACCGTATTCACCCACTCGTTCATCCTACTGTCCCGATAAGTCAGTGACAAAATGCCCTTCGTGTCATGTCACAGACTGTAATACCATCTGTGATCTGCCTCTTGCCTCCTCTCTCCTTTTACTTCCTCACACCTCCGGCCTTGGATTTTAAGCTCTAATGATTCTGACTGCTCCAAGTTTCCCTCACATGCCACACTGTGCCCAGGACCACATGTTCTTCCTTTCTTTCCTTCTTTCTTTTTTCTTTCTTTCTTTCATTTTTTTTTAAGATTTTATTTATTTATTTGACAGAGAGACACAGCGAGAGAGGGAACACAAGCAGGGGGAGTGGGAGAGGGAGAAGCAGGCTTCCCGCTGAGCAGGGAGCCCAATGCGGGGCTCCATCCCAGGACCCTGGGATCATGACCTGAGCCAAAGGCAGGTGCTCAATGACTGAGCCACCCAGGCGCCCCCAAGACCAGTGTCTTATTCACTCTTACAATGACCTGCTTCCCCATCGGTCCCTGGCCATAGCAGATTTGTTGATCTGAGATTTTGCAATAAAAACCCACATGCCTGGGCTCTCCCGAAAAATGAATAGTTCTAGCCACAGGGCAGTGATTGATTGGAACTAAATAGACATGCTTTCCTGACTACACAAACACACAATGGTCAGTTGTGCAATCCCCACCACTCTCCACAGTCTCCCAGTCTAAGGTTGGTAGTCAATGTCTTAAGAAAAATTATGAAGACTTGGAAATAAGGTGACAGCAGATCCTTTCAATGTTGCATTAGAACATGGTCTCTCAGGCCCTGTCAAGGGTTACTTTGTTCTCCAGGGCCTTATCATCCAATATTGTAGCCCCTAGCCACCTGTGGCTATTTAAACTCTAATAACAATGAAATAAAATTCCAAATTCTGTTTCTTAGCCACAGTAGCCACATGTCAACTGCTCCTTAGTTACACCTGGCCATGGCTCCTGGATTGGACAGCCCAGATAGAGAATATTCCATCCCTGTAGAAAGTTCTATTAGAGAGTGCTGGTCTAAGACATATACTTTGCTTAATTTACCATTTACTATCGATTAGGGAATCTGTAAAGTCATGTGCTAACTTACAGATTTTTGTCCAAACAGATTTCTGTGGAAGAAGATAACACCAGGTTACAGTTACAGTTTTATTGCCCTGTGAGACATTAACCATTCGATTTGTCTCCAACTTAGCAAAGCTGTCTTAGCATGCCTTTGCTGACTGACTAGATAATGCATGTAGTGGATTGAATGGTGGCTCTCAGAAGCACACGTTCTGTCAGAATCCCTGTAATTGTAAATGTCACCTTATTTGGAAAAAGGATCTTTGCAAATGTAATCAAATCAAGGATCTTGAGATGAGATCATCCTGGAACCCCTGGGTGAGCCTTAAATCCAACGATAAGTGTCCTTATAGGAGACGGAAAAGAAGAGGAGGAACAGGCTGCAGGATGAAGATGGAGGCGGAGGGCAGAGAGGTGTGGCCACAGGCCGAGGAGGCCATGGAAATGCCAAAGTCACTAGAAGCTGAGAGGCAAGGATCGAGTCTCCCTTAGAGCTTTGGGGGAGTGCAGGCTTGGTGGCACCGTGATTTTGGGCTTCTGGCCCCAGAACTGTGTGAGAGAAATAAACTTCTATTGGTTTAAGCCATCTGGTTTGTGGTAATTTGTTATAGCAGGTCCTAGGACACTAATACAGTCAGTTAAACATATGTTTGGCATATGCTCATTTTATATTTCTATGAGAATCATGTTTTTTTTTCTTAAGATTTTATTTATTTGTTTGAGAGAGAGAGCAGGAGCAGGGGGAGGAGAAGAGGGAGAAACAAACTACCTGCCAAGCAGGAAGCCTGACATGGGGCTCAATCCCAGGACTTGGGCTGATGGCAGATGCTTAACTGACTGAGCCACCCAGGTGCCCCTTTGAGAATCATGTTTTTAAGTTTAAAAATTTTTACTTTGAGATTTGCCATTTATATTCAAGTTTGTGCTATTCTTTTCTCGGATCTTCTTCTCCTTCTTCTTCTCCTTCTTCTTCTTCTTCTTCTTCTTCTTCTTCTTCTTCTTCTTCTTCT